>NW_028327173.1:160174275-160477305 GCF_987537825.1 Furipterus horrens
TCTTCACTGGTGTTTGTCTTCCTAGAGATATATTCATTTCATCTAGGCTATCAACTTTGCTGGCAAACAATTGTTCATTCCCTTATAGTACTTTTAATTTGGGTAAGATAGTAGATATGCCTTCTTTATTCTTAATATTAGCAATTTGAGACTTCTTTTTCTTTATCAGTCAGCTAAAAGATTTTCAATTTTGTTGACATTTGGAAAAAAACTACTAGTTTTTTTTTTCATTTTCTCTGTTGTTTTTCTATTTTTCATTTTATTTATTTCCACTCTATTCTTAATTATATTTTTCTTTCTGCTTGCTTGGATTTTGCTTACTCTTCTTTTTCTAGTTTATTTTAAGGCTGAGGTGTAGGCTGTTGAGATTTTTCTTCTCTTTCACACATGTGCTTACAACTATAAATTTCCCTCTAAGCACATATTTAGTTGTGTTCCATAAGATTTAGTATGTTGTATTTTCATTTTTATTCATCTCAGTGTATTTTGTAATTTTCCTTGTGATATTATTTGACCAATTGATTATTTAGGAGTATGTTTTTCAACTCCCACATCTGAGAATTTTCTAAATGTCCTCCTGTTAATGACTTCTAATTTTATTTTAGTGTTGTTGGAGAACATACTTTGTATGATTCCAATCCTCTTACATTTATTGGGGATTGTTTTATGGCCTAATATATTATCTTTACTTCAGAATGTTTCATGAACACTTGAGAAGAATGTGTACTCGGTTGTCTTCTTTTCCCATAGTTACTGTATGTGGAGGGGTTGTGTGCGATGAGAGCAGGAGATCTACTCAGCATATATCAGTTATATAGTATAGTATTATTAACTATAGTCACCATGGTTTATACTGGCTCCCCAGAACTCATTCATCTTATAACTGAAAGTCTATACCCTATGACCAACATCTTCCCATATCTGCTATCCCCTACCCCTAGCAACTACTCTTTTACTTTCTGGTTCTGAGTTAAACTTTTTCAGATTCCATGTATAAGAGAGATAATACAATATTTATCTTTTTCTATCTATTTCTGTGTTTCATTTCATTCAACATAGTGCCCTCCAGGTTCAGCCATGGTATCACAAATGGCATGACTTCAGCTGCATAACATTCATGTGTGTGTGTGTGTGTGTGTGTGTGTGTAATATTTCCAAGACATGGAAACAATCTAAGTGTTTCCATGTCTTGGCTATTGTAAACAATGCTGCAATGAACGTGGGAATCCAAGATCAAGGTTCTTGTTGATTCAAGTTTTGGTCACAGGTCTCTCCCTGGCTTGCAGATGGCAGACTTCTCACTATGTACTCACATGGCCTTTATTCTGTGGACAGAGGGAGAAGTGAACTCTCTGGTGTCTCTTATTATAAGTACACTAACCCTTTCATATCTGATGGGATTAGTGTCCCCACTTTTACAACCTCATGTAAGCCTAATTTTTCAATACCTCCTTATAGAGTGAATATTCTAATACAATTATATTGGTGGGTTGGGCTTCAACACATTTTATGAGTATACAAGCATTTAGTTCATCATAAGCCCTGACAATTAACATTATGGTGTATACGTAGTTCTTAAATAAACTAAAGAAGGACAACATTGAAAATATGTGACATTTTTAAAAACCTGAAGGCTAAAGTCTGGGAACTACCATGGCATTTTGTCAGCATCTGGATATATATTATTTTCTTCATAGTGAAAGAGTAAAAGGAAGAGAGAATTCATTTACAATGAAAGCCCAGAATTCTTATGTTCAGAAAAAGATACCTTTGGGTATCACTGTTCTGTTATGTGACCCATCTTAGCATCCTCAGTAATGTTCACCTTAGGAATTCAATCTGTCTGAATGTGGCCAGAGGACGCATAGAAGGAGGTTGCTGAGGATCTATTTGCCTAGTGAAAGAACAATGCTTCTAGGTCAGACTGAAGGAAAGACTCAGGGAATAGTGAAATGACTGATATTCAAGGTGCTATTGCATTGGACTTTTTATGTTTGTTCCTCCTCTCCACCCTCTTTTATCCTGTTTTTTTTTTTTTCTTCCCCTAGAAGTCTGACCTATATGGATTGCATCAGTAGGCTTCCTTGCTCTTTAGGCTTTTATCTGAAGACAATTACCTAAATTGGGGTTCCAAAAGAGGCAGGATAAATGGCTAGAAACTGGCCACATGTCTAAATGGAGCCCAATAAAGAAAGACAGCAAGGACTGAAACTGAATGAAGTAAAGCCCAAAGGAAGGTGTAGTTAGTTAAACACCTCCAGGGTAGATGGAGACATTCCTAAGCCAAAGTGCATGAGGCTGTCGCAGGTTTTACATAGTTTGTGCCTTGATTTTTATGGGCCTCTAAGAACATTTATAGAAATAGGAGAAGAACAGAAACAAAGCTCTGGTTTCTTAGCTGATAAGAATTCAGATAGCAAGCAACATATTCAAGTATTTAAGTAATTGCTCTTGTATAAGAATAGAAAACTTTCGTCATCCAGCCTAAGTCAGTAGAAAGAAGAATTTGACTTCTATACTAACTCAAGAAGACAAAAGTTATAGCAATGGTTTTATTTGGATCTGGATGTTATGTGGCATGATATAAGAGCCATGAAGTAAAGGGGGTAATCATTCTTCAGGACCATCACAGATGTTAGAATGAAAACAGCTCACATATAATTAAATAATAATGCTTACAAATAACTCTTGCTGGGCTGGGGTTGGGGATGGCATGAAGGACTCATAATTTTGTCTATTATTTTATTTTATTTTATTTTTTGCATGGTGGAGAAGATGAAACAAAAGAACCAGATAGGATAAACCTTGTAGGTATAAGAAGGAATAGACAATTCATTTGCACTGTGTGTGTGTGTGGGGGGGGGGTCTTTAATGCATGATTGTTCTATCTACTATGGCAGATGGTCTAAATAGATACCTGAAATGTGGCCAACCAGTCTTTTTCAGGAGGAAGAAGAAGAGTTGAAAGAAGGAAGTCTTCCCTGAAAGGTCTTCTTCCCAGATACCTAAAGTGTTCAATCAATGTGTTTCCTTTCATTTACTTTTTTGTCATTCTGAATGAACATAATGTTCCTCTCCTCCTCAGGAGTTTGTGGCATCAACTTAAGAATGATAAACAGATGTATTCCTAGAAATACAAAGCCATAAAATCATCAAGCTGGAAGGAACCTTCAATAAAATCTAATAAAATTCAATGTTTTCATTCATGCCTGGAGATAAGGAAACTCAGGTCCAAAGAAGTTAAATGATTTTCAAAAGGGCATCCAGATACTTAATGGTAGAGGTAGAGCTGCCTACTACTTGCTATTTTATTATAAGTAAGAACCATATAAACCAATCACACCCTAGCTTAATTGGCACATAAAAGCAGTACTCAGAAGGAATAAACTAAACCAAAAGTCAAAAGGAAAAAAAAGTGTCCTCAAATAGCATTGCAGAACCAGTCTATTTTCTTACACATGACATAGCTCTGTCATTTTTATCTGATATAGTATTTTACTTGCAAATTTGTCTCTATTTTTTCCTACAAAGCATAGAATTACCAAGGGCTTCTGTAATGTGCAATGTGCCTAGAGAGAAATAAGCTGTGTTAAGAGAACATTTTGCTAACAATGTTGTTTATCTGGTTTCTCCACTCTGGGTGTTGAAATTGTTATTGTAAAACTCAGGTAAGGCCCACCTATCCAAGTTAAGGATTATTTAACTCAAAATTTCATGAAACTAGTGGTAGATGTGCTGAAAATTATTAAGCCCAAAGACTGGAATAAGAACTAATAACCTTTTAATATATATTCAATATATACCAGAACTGAAAACATAAAACAATGGTTTTTAACTGTTTGAAAACTTTTGAGAATCTGAAGAAATTCATGGATAGATCTTCCAGAAAATTTTATATACACAAGAAGTTTTAGTTAATATTTGCAAAAGTGACATAGACCCCTAGTCTATCCATGGAGCTCAAGATAAGGGACTTTGCCATATAATGACATATGATTTTCATCTTTCAGCTCCTCTTTCAACCATTTTGGCTAAGGGATCCGTCTCTGTTCTGGTTCATTCTGCATGGCTTCCTGCATCTCCTGCCTGCTTGACTACACTCCTTTTGGGGGGTGCCACTCTCTAGTTTCAGTGGCCTTCCATTAGTCCCTGTATTTGTGAGAAGTCTAATTCCACCCTGAGAATTGCCTTTATGGCTATGTTGTTTCCACTACAATAGGCATTACAAAATTCTGGCTGCCAATTTTACTTGTCAATAATAGGAATGATTTTGGTCCTTTCTTTGACCTTCTACACCTTTCCTTGTCTAATTTCTAATGGCTCTATATTTCCTCCAGATGGGGAGGGGGTGAGTTATATGCTGTGTATGTGTGCTGTATATAATTAAGAGTAGCTATGTAATTTATAAGCAAAATTGGTGCACTTTGAGAGTAAAAAGCATGTTCTCAATAATTACACCTGGACATCCAGCACTATCCTGGCAAACTAGGCCAATGGTACTAAGAGTCTAATACTAGAGTGCTGCCTGGTGTTCTTTTGCCTTTGTTGCTTGGAAATATATCTCCCTCAGAGATCTTGGGAGAAGGAATGGCTGGAACTAGGAAATGAAGGGGCCTCCAAGGTGAACTTAGAGCTAGGACCTAGTGTAGCCCTTATATACATGGACAAAGCTTAAGCAGATTTGTGACTCATCAGTGGATATTCAAGCTAATTTTGCAATCACAGCTTGCCAGATACAGTAACCCCTGGTGTTGATCCAGGTGCAGAAGTCACAGGAACTAACCTATGAGCTTTCTTGTTATTCTTACTTCTTATTTCCTACTCCTGGGAAACAAAATCACTCTATGAATTCATGGTCAGAGTTCCTAGTGGATGTGAAATGGTTAAACAAGAAGACCCCAGGGCTGTAGTAACAAGGTTGGAAGTTAAAAATTGACACTTACACCTTCAGGTTCAGGGTACACTCAAAACACAGATGTGGCAAACGAGAGAGCCAAGGGCAGAGCACAGAATACTCAAGTTAAGAAGCAACTGCTTTTTTGGTTAATCCCTTCACCTTCTTTCATCCAGTCTCACAACCTCCCTCCCCTCTGACAGCTGTCAGTCTGTTCCATGTATCTATGCCTGTTTCTGTTTGGTATGTCAGTTTCTTTTGTTCATCATATTCTACATAAAAGTGAGATCATATATTTGCCTTTCTCTGACTGGCTTATTTCCCTTAGCATTATAATCTCTAGTTCCATCCATGCTGTCACAAAAGGTAAGATTTCCTTCTTTTTTACAGCTATGTAGTGTTCCATTGTGTAAATGTAACATAAATTTTTTATCCACTCACCTACTGATGGTCACTTGGGCTGTTTCCAGACCTTGGCTACTGTAAATAACGTTGCAATGAACATAGGGCTGCATATATTATTTCAAATTAATGTTTTATGTTTCTTAGGATATATTCCATAGACACGGACAACAGTGTTGTGATAGCTAGAGGAAAAAGGGGGTGGGGGCTAGGTGGAGGTGGGCAAAAGGGGGGAAAATGGGGACAGAAAGAACCTTTGCTTGGGGCAGTGGGTGCACAATGCAGCACACAGTTGATGTTTTATTAAGTATTATACTTGAAATTGTATGCTTTTGTGAACCAAAGTCACCCCAATAAATTCAATTAAAAATAAATAAATAAACAAATGTAATTTTCTATTTACACTATTTCCTTTTTAAATTTATTTTTTATTGTTTTTCTATTACAGTTTTCCCATTTCCCCACCTTTGCTCTCCCCTGCTCCACCCACCTCTCCCGTCTCCCACAGTCCATCCCCATTTAGTTGTCCATGTCCTTGGGTCATTTATACTAGTTCCTTGACTAGACCCTTTCTTCTTTCCCTTTTTTCCCCCCTTCCCTGTCCCCTCTGGTCACTGTCAGTCTGTTCCCTTTTTTCATGTCTCTGGTTCTATTTCGATCACTTGTTTTTCTTGTTCATTAGTTTCCTGTATTAGGTGAGATTGTATGATGTTTGTCTTTTGCCCCCTGGCTTATTTCACTTAGCTTAATACTCTTAGTTCCATCCATGCTGTAGCAAAAGTTAGGAGTTCCTTCTTTCTTTCTGCTGTGTAGTATTCTATTGTGTAAATGTCCCACAGTTTTTTGATCCACTCATTCACTGATGGTCACTTAGGCTGTTTCTAGCACTTGGCTATTGAATATAGTGTTGCTATGAACATAGGGGTGCATAGGTTCTTTTGAACTGGTATTTCATAATTCTTTGGGTATAATCCTAGCAATGGGATCACTGGCTCAAAAGACAGTTCCATTTTTAGTTTATTGAGGAAGTTCCATACTGTTTTCCATACTGGCTGCACCAGTCTGCATTCCCACCAACAGCGCACTAGAGTTCCCTTTTCTCGGCATCCTTGCCAGCACTTGTTGTTTCTTGATTTGTTGATGACGGCCATTCTGACCAGTGTGAGGTGGTATCTCACTGTGGTTTTAATTTGCATCTCTCTGATGGCTAGTGATATTGAACATTCTTTCATATGCCTACAGACCCTCTGTGTGCCCTCCTTGGAGAAGTGACTGTTCATGCCCTTTGCCCATTTTTAATTGGATTATCTGTCTTCTTGGTGTTGAGTCCTATAAGCTCTATCTATATATTGGAGATCAAACCCTTAGCTGAGGTATCATTGGCAAGTACGTTTTCCCATACCATTGGTTCCCTTTTCACCTTGCTGATGTTTTCTTTCGCTGAGCAGAAACTCTTTAGTTTGATGTAGTCCCGTTTGTTTATCCTTTCCTTTATTTCCCTTGCCCTAGGAGATATACAGTTATTGGCAAAAATATTGCTACCTGGAGAATCTGAAATTTTACTGCCTATGTTTTCCTCTAGGACTTTTATGGTGTCATAGCTTACATTTAAGTCTTTGATCCATCTTGAGTTTATTCTGGTGTATGATGTAAGTTGGTGGTCTAGTTTCATTTTTTTGCATGTCCCTGTCCAGTTCTCCCAGCACCATTTGTTGAAGAGGCTATTTTCACTCCATAATTATTTGAATAACTCCTGAAGATATTAGAACTCACTAGACCTGGAATAATGAATGGTTATAGTAGGGCCTAAAAACTATACAGATGGAGACTATATAAGTGGCTGTAAGTGTTGGAGGGATGGTGGAAGAAGAGGTTTACTACAAAGGGACTGCATGAAGAAATTTTGGCAAGTGATAAAACTGCTTCATCTTGATTGTGGAGGTTGACACATGGCCTCGGCATATGTCAAAATTCGTAGAAATGTATACATCAAAAAGAGTGGATTTTACTGTGCATATATAAACATAAATAAATACAATTTTAAAAAGCAAGAGAATCTCAGACCGAAATGGGAAAAACCAGATGAACAGTCTCCCATCCCCCATGCCATTTTAGACTGTTACTTTATATCTTTCTGATGATACAAAGATATACCTACCTTTCCATGTGTAGGCATGTTGTAGGCCCTATGGCACAATAAAAATAGAACATGGAAGTATATAACCTGCAGCATCAAAAAATTTCCTTATATGGTAGTAAGTAGAACCTCAAGTGCTGATATTTTTCAGCATTCAATCTAATGGAGTAAGAAAAAGGATAGGTATGGAGGTAGAGGAACATGCCATATGAACAGAGTCCTGAAGGAAGTGAGGAGTAAACTATCACAAACTCCAAGGAAGAGTATTTTAGTCAAAGGGAACAGCAAATGCAAAAGGTGCAGGCATGTGCTTTAAGCTTGAGAATCAGCAGGAAGAGCAGGGTGGACAGGGAGGATTAGGCAAGAGGTGGGGAGCAGCCAGATCACTTGGAGTCTGTTAGGCCTCAATAAGAAGTGGTTTTAGTGTAAGTATGACAGGAAGCCACCAAGAGTAAGCAGGGAAATTAACTGGGCTGATTTGCATTTTTAAAAGCTTGCTCTGGTTGCTATGTGGAAAATAGACATTCAGAGGCAAGTATGAAAGCAAGAAACCATTGCAGCTGTACAGAAATGGTGGTGGTGTGAAAGGGTTTGAGTGCGGAAGGATTGCGTGGGAGGAAAAATTTATTCCATTCCCTGGTCACAACCCCATCTCTGGCCCATAATATATTTAACATCTCAGGATTCCTTATTCTCTTGGGCCTTAGGTAGACATTGTAGTACATGTAGAATTGATGATAGGCAACTTGAAGCCTAGCTGCAGTTGGAGGCTAAGAATTTTACCTGGTTTCAAAGCACATGACTCTATGATTTTATGTAGCAATGTTCATAAGCCCAGGTGTATGAATTAAGAAGGCAGATGGCTTAATTCACCTAGAATCAAAGTTTTGCCAGATGTGTGTGAGGGATGAACAAAGGGGTCAAAATAATATTACCATAATTTACACTAAAGTGTTAAGATCTTAGTCCAGTATATAATTGTATTATAAAAGAATATCACATACTAAAAAGAAGAGGGTGTTGGGGGGAAAACTGGGACAACTGTGACTAAACAACAGTAAAGTTTAAAAAATAATAAAATAAACAAAAAAAGAGGAGGGTGTGAAGGATGGTAAGAGGACAGAAATTAGAATGGTAAAGAGAGAATGGAATAAAAGATGATGGTAAAGAAAGTGTCAGGAGAAGGGTAGGGGAGGAAGGGAAGGCTTAGGGTGCTATCTAACAAAAAAACATTATGACTAGTGCAACTTCAGGTCTTTTTAGATAGTACTTTTTCCTGGAATTTCTCATATTATATTTTTACATCTTTATAATTGATTTTAGAATAGTTCATTATAGACAGTATGACATATATGTGTATAATTTTAATCTATACCCCAGGCCAGTAGTGTGCAAAATAAAAACAAAAACAAAAACATACCCTTCACATTTCACAGGTAGCATCTCTAATATCTTTAATCAATACAGCAGACTTGTTAATTAGCTTAGCATGATACATATTAGAGACCATTTTTCATTGGTAAAATAGGCAGTATTCAAAAGATCAGCTAGAAATATTGTATCGCCTTCCAGATTGCTCGAACCGGGACAGGGTATGATAAAGAGTGAACCCATTAGTCTCTTCCCTTCAGAATAGTACTCCATGCTTAGAATTCCAATTTATCCTACATACAGTCACTCAAGAAGGATTTTGTGGCCTGACTTTGACTAGCTGATCAGCTTAATCATGTCATCTCTGCCTTGAGTGAATCTTTAATGCAAGTTACTTGTTCAAATGCTTAAAAGGACAGAAAGCTAGGCTTTAGCAAGCTTACACTGCAGTTCAGATGACTGTCTTTATTCTTGCTTACTAATTGAACTGCGTAAGTGTGGCAGAATTTGAGCTAGAACTTGATTGCATTATAAAATCTACATAATAGAATATAGGGGATGAGACTGGTAGTGCCCACCTACCTCTAGTCATTGGAAGCTTAAGTCGTTTTAGAAATACACCAGGTAAGAGAGTCTGCTTTAGAAGGCATTTGGTTCTTCGGTAGGTGAGCATGTGTTCTTTCCTTCTATGTAGTATTGAGTGCATCCTTGTAGAAATGTAAATGTTAATGCTGAAAGGAAACTTGAAATCATAGTCTGATTCTTCATGTTACAATAGAGAAATTAAGGCTCAAAAAGGTTGAGGATTAATGCACAAGCTAGTTAGTAGTGAACAAGGGACTAGGTGGTGGATTTTGTGCCCCAGGAGACTCATTGCCACACATGTATCCATATTTTCCAAACAAAAACACATGAGATATGTAAGCTAGAAAGTTTGATATGACTTTCAGGAGTGATAGGACAGAAGACTTTGATTTCTAAAGGTGCTAGCAAAGCATCCTCATTGCTTTTAGCCATCCTTACTGCTCACTATTTACCCATTTTCCCACTTCTATGATTCCATATATTCTAATCTCTAACCACACTAGGAAGTTACTCATTAGAAAAACTGGAGGATCCATCGATATTACACATTGGCTCTTCCTTCCTATTTTTGCACTCTCTCAAAACACAGGTCAAGGAAGAAGTATGTTTCCTTTTGTTTTAAGGATGCATAATGAATTCTTCTATTTGTCCAGACTGATCTCTGGCTTATCCAGAAGATATTTCAAATTCTGGAAAACTGTATAAATTAAGTCCTATTTCATAGTTTTACTAGAGCCAGTGTTAATAACAGCAATTTTTAAATCAAAAGACCTAAATTAAGTGATTTATTCAGAGTCCTAAATCTTTCTCCTCCTCTATGTTTTGTGAATGCATTCTTACCATTTGCACATGATGATGCAATCAATGGTCCCTTCACTCATGTCTGAAGGTTTAGGAATAAACATATGGTCCCAAATAATCCAACACTCCAAGTATCATTAATAAGCATAAGTAATCTCCTGATTGCCACATCATTTGATGAATTACACTCAAGAATTGGAGACTCCAGCTTGAAAGGGATGTTAAAGATCCTTCAGGCCAACTGTCCCTGTCATCTGAGTTCTGTTCACACACTGTCACTTGTCACTGACTGAAATGCTCTTTTCTCAGTGACAGTTTACTCCAATTTTGGGCAGCTTTAACTGCTAAATGGTTCTTATTTGAATAAGTACACTTCTCCTTGTGACTTCCATCCACTAGCCTCTTTTTCTATGGTTTCTTTGGTGTTATGATAAATAAATATGTCCCATTTTCCTTTCACTTATCAGCCCTTTAAATATTTGAAAGTAGTTTTCATGTCCCACCACAGCCTTAAACTACTGAGGAACATAGAATGAATTCTTAACTTTTCTTCTGATTATACTTTTCTACATCTCATTTATAAAACATCTGACAAAACTTCTTAAAGTTTTATTAACTTTTTATGTAAGTAATCTGAGGTTTAGAATAAGTATTTGGACTTACATCCAAGATGACTCTATCCAGCAAAGCTATCATTTAGAACAGAAGGGCAGATAAAGTACTTTCCAGACATGGTAAGGCTAATGGAGTTCATTATCACCAAGCCATTATTATATGAAATGTTAAATGGCCTTATTTAAGAAAAAAATCAAAACTATGATCATACATTAAAATGACAACAAACTTACAACTATCAACAACTGAATCTAAAAAACAAAAACAAACTAAGCAAACAAACAGAACAGGAACAGAATCATAGGTATGGGGATCATTTGGAGGGTTATCAGCTGGGAAGGGGAAGGGGGAGAGAGGAGGTACAGGGATTAAGAAGCATAACTGGTAGGAATAAAATAGACAGGGTGGTGTTGAGAATAGTATAAGAAAGACTGAAGCTAAAGAACTGTGAACATGAACTAAGTGGGGAGGGATTACTGGAGGGAGGAGGGTCCCAGGCAAAGGTGGGCAAAGGGAAAAAAAATTGGGACAACTGTAACAGCATAATCAATAAAATATACTTTTTAAAAAGTGTTTGAAAATTCTAGGTACATATCTTAGTATGAGTAGGCCCAGAAAGAAATGAGACAAAGATTTTAGTGAAAGCAGACTATTTGGGAAATGCAGAATACTTTAAGGGAATGGAGAAGTAATATAAGGGAGAGAATCCAGACAATGAAGGGTGCGTTATTAAGCCAGCCATCACAATGGGCAACTAGAGAGAAATCTCATGTAGAAACCCAGGAAAATACTGCAAAATAAATGCTTCAGAATTATGCCCCCAGGAGTGAGCTACTATCTCAGCATTTTCAGTCTGCTCACAGGCAAGTTGTCTTCCACAGTTCTGAAATAAAAACCTCAGACACAGAGGAAGCCATTAGAAGTTGATTGAATTACTGTGTGGGACACTGACAACATCTGGAATAATAAGCAAAATAATAATAAGAGTAATTATTAATGATAAACATTTTGATGCACTTCCACTCAAATTTTTAAAATATGCATTTTACCAGAAGTTAAATCATCATAAAATAAGATCATTTCACAATATTAATTGGCAGCCTGCTTTAACACTTAGTAATACCATATATTACATCTTTCTATGACAATAAATATACATTCACTTACATCACCACTAATTACCTTAAATTATTTAATTAATTCCCTCATTGGACATTTAGATTAGTTCCAGGCTTTTGCTCTTCTTTTTTCTTTTTTTAAGATTTCATTTCTTTTTATTTGTTTATTTTTAAAGGTTTACTTATTCTTATTTGAGAGAGAAGGGAACAGAGAGATAGAAACATTGACATGAGAGAGAAACACTGATCACTGCTTCCTGCACGAGCCCAAAACAGAGATGGAGCTCACAGCCCAGGTATGTGCCCTGACTGGGAATCAAACCAGTAACCTTTTGGTTGGAGATGATGTTCCAACCAATGGAGCCATGTTGGCCAAGGCAAGATTTTATTTATTTTTAGAGAGAAGGGAGGGGAGAGAGAAAGAGAGGGAGAGAAACATTGATCAGTTGCTTCTTGTATGCTCCCCAACGAGGGATGGAACCTGCAACCCAGGCATAGGCTCTGACTGGGATGTGAGCCAGCGACATTTCAGTTTGCTGAACTATAACCAAGGAATGGAGCAACATGAGTCAGGATGGCTTTTGCTCTTCTTGAGGGAGATGCCCTTTTTCAGTCACACTGAACAATAAATTTATACTTAGTCCAGTTGCCACTTGACTATATTTTGTTATGACAACACTTAAAAAATATAAATAGTGTGGAAAAGAACACTGTGTATTCAAAGGTCAATGACTCACAATTGCTTTGCAGTTTAAAAATAAAAATACAGATAACTTTGAACTCTAAATACTATATTATATCTTGTGATATAATTTAGGTTACAGAGATTCAACTCGATGTGTTTCATTTAGCACCACTACTACAACTTGGGATCCATTTCTTTATATTTATGAAGATCGATTCGGGTTTTGGTTCAGTATCACAGTTCAGAGCCATCATGGCCTCCCATGTACAATTGTATAGCTGGAAAAAAAAATGACACAAAGTATCCATACAACCTGTAAACTGTAAGAAAAAGAAAACATCTAAATAAATAACTTCCCCTAAAAAAGATAAAGAAAACACCCAAAGATATTTATAAAAGTAATTCATGGATCAAAGGAGAAATTGCTACATAAATTAGAAAATATTTTAAACATAGAATTTATAAAAATTGTTGGATGTGGCTAATGCAGTGCCTAGGGAAAATTGATAGCCTTAAATGCATATATTAAAAAAGAAGAAAGGATAAATATCAATTTTTCCAAGAAACTAGAAAATAAAAAAAACCACAAAAGCAAACAGAAGAAAGTAGAAGGATGAAAATAAACCCAAGAGAAGAAATAAGTAGAAAACAAATATACTATAGAGAAAAATCAACAACACTAAAAGTCAATTCCTTGAGAAGATTAATAAAATTGATAAATCCTTAGTAGGAATAATCAAAAAAGGAGAGATGGCAAAAATTACCAGTATGAGGCAGAAAGAGAGAACTTCACTACAGTTTCTGTATTAATGAAGAAGATAATAAAAGGATATTATGAAAAAGTTTATGTCAATAACTTAATTTATTAAACAATAAAAAACAATTTGGATGAACTGGTTAGTTACTTAGAAACACATATCACCATAAAGAAAGTAAAAAGACAACTCAGGATGGGAGAAAGTTGTTGTAAATCACATATCTGGTAAGAAACTTGAATATTTAATACAGAAAGAATACCTAAAAGTCAATAATATGATTTAAATGACCCAATTTAAAAAATGGGATAATATCTGAGTAGATATTTCTCCAAAGAAAATATACAAAAGGCCAATAAGCACACAAAGAGATGCTCATCATCATTAGCCATCAAGGAAATGCAAGTCAAATCCACATTGACATACCACTTCACACATACTAAGATGACTATAAACAAAAAGGCAGATAATGTCAAATATTGGGGATGATACAGTAGTCCCTCTCTATATTGTGGTTCACTTATCGTGGCCTCACTGCATCGCGGGATTTTTCAAAATATTATATTTAATTATTTATCATGGATTGTTCGCTATATCGCGGGATTTTGTGGTACTGTATACATATGTTGTTAAAGTTACATAGGTTTAAGATTGTAGAATATGTTTAAGAACATAAGTAGTGTTTATAAAAGTGTGGAAAAGGTTAATAAGGGGCTGGAAATGGTTTATAAGTGTGTGGGAAGGGTTTATAAAGCCTTAAAATGTATATAAATACTAAAATAAATGTAAGGTTCCTACTTTGCGGATTTTCACCTGTCATGGGGGCATCTAGAACATAATACCCGCGATAAGTGAGGGAATACTCTATAAAGAAACTAGAACCCTCACACACTACTGTTGGGAATGTAAGATGGGGCAACCATTTTGGAAACAGTTTGGTATTTCTTCATAGAGTTACCTTATGACACAGAAATTCCATCCTAAGTTATACCAAAGAGAGTTGAAAATACATGTTTACACAAAAACTTGTGCATGAATGTTTATAGTAGCATCACTTACAGTAACCCAGGAATTGCAATACCAATCAACTTGTAATGTGTGCCTGGAATTTTGTGTTAAGAAGGATTCTGAGCCTTATCCTAGATTCAGAGAAAAAGTGTTTCCTGATTTATTAAAATTAGGTAGCAGCATATGTGTCAGCTGGTCCCATCCTTTCATGGCAGTTTAAAGAGCAAGACCTTCCTGCTTATGAGTAGTATGAAAACTTGAACAAAGAAATTGCCAGTTAAAACTGGAACTACCTTTTGACTCAGAGATTCCACTGCCTGAGATATACCCTAGGAACCCTGGAACACCAATTTAAAAGAATTTATGCACCTCTATATTCATAGCAGCACTAATATTTTTATATTTAGAAGTTTATTTTGAAGTCTATATAAGCCAAATACTAATAAAAACATGAAAAAATTAATACATAGAAAAAATACAACTGTGCACATAGAACAACCCCCTACAGAGGCATCATAGCTAAAGATAGAATTACAGCATCTAGGGAGAAGGAGAAACCAGCAAGGCAACTGCTTATTTCCTTTTAGCCTTTTCTTCAGAAAGTCATTTCTCTTAAGTCAGTAAGAACCTCTGCCTTGAATAAAGCTCTTAGATGAAACTCTTTCCAAAGTTTGATTTTCTTGGTGAAAGATGTAAAATTCTTGAAATGTAAATTAACTTTCATAGTGTCTTTGATCTTATAAATATTAACCTTCCAATTGAGTATGTATTTCATCCTCCTGTGCTTCCATTTTGCTGTCTCCAAATATACATTTCCAAGTTATTGCAAAGAAAAACAATTGCTTTTCTTTTACTTGGCAAAATGCTCCATTTAATCTGGTGTATATTTAGCACCTAATTCTTCCTTGGGTCCCTTTTTGCTTCTTAGCATTTAACCTCGCTTACTCCCCCCCACCCCCCATTCAAGACCATATTGTATTTCCCTCCTTACTATTATAACCTATCACAGGAATGGCTGTATAGATGACTGTCGCGACATAGTCCAGCCCCTGTAGCTGCCTCTCACAATAGCAGCTGCCTGTTGTGATAGTTCCCTGCCTGGTAGGTGCCCCTTGAGATAGTGGCTGCCTCTCCAATTATGTCTCATGACTATGGTTTGCCTGTCGCAATAGTAGCCTCCTCTGGCAATAGTGGCTGCCTCTCGCAATAGTAGCTGCCTGTCGCGATAACGTCTTGCTGGTGTGACAGAAGCCAACTCTTGCGATAGTAGCTACCTGTCGAGACAGTGACAGCCTCTTGTGATAGTAGGGGCTGGTCGTGGTAGTGGCCGCCTGTTGCAATGGTGTCTTCCTCTCACAACTGTGGTTTGCCTGTTGCAAGTGTGGCTGCCTCTCACAATAGTAGCTGCTTGTCACAATAGTATCTTCCTCTTGTGATAGTGTCCACGTGTCACTATGGTGTCTTTCTCTCATCAATTTCTAGGTGATGAAGAATGTTAAAAACAAGATGCTTCATCTGTGTCTTTTCCAAGGCACACCTATGTTCTAGTTTATTGAGATGGTGAGAAATGCCTTGTGTGGGACGCCCCCCACGGTTCCTATATTCATAGCAGCACCGTTTGGGAACAACTACTGAAGTGCACATCGCAGATGAGTAGATAAAAAACTGGTGCATTAACACAATGTAATACTATGCAGCAGAAAAAGAGAAGGAATTCCTGTCTTTTGCAAGAGCATGGATGGAACTGGAGACGATTATGCTAAGTGAAATAAGTCAGTTGGTAAAAGACAAATATCATATGATCTCTTATAAGAATAATCTAATGAACAAAATAAACTAATTAGTAAAAGAGAACCAGAGGTACAGAATCATGGTACAGACTGACAGCTGTAAGAGGGGAGGATGGAGATGGGGACTATTTGGAAGAAGGTGAAGGGATTAGTCAAAGAACATACATGAAGGATCCATGGACATGGACAATTATGTGGGGGCAGACTATGGGAGTGGGGGCTGGGCTGGGTGGAGGGGTCTGAAAGGCAGAAAATGGGACTCTATAATAGCATAAACAATTAAAAAATAAATCTTAAAAACACTCACTAAGATAAGGCAAAGTGACTAGGTTAAGATAAGTGACTAGGCTAAGATGTGTGACTGGCTCTTGCCAGGGATGGACCAGGGAAGGACTGTAAATGGTGCTTTCTGGAGCCCAGGCTAGTATTTATTCCTTTCCAGATTTTTAAAATGAAACTAGTCTGTCCTTGAAAGGAGCACTTGAAATCCCTCTTTTATCTCCAAAATTAATACATCATACTCCCTATTTGCTACTCTGACTTGCTGTCTAGGGTCTCAAGTTCTCCAAACCTGTTTCTCTTCTACCTTAGTCCTGGTATTCTTCATATTGAAAATATTGATTGATAACTCATTTGGGATATGCTTTATGACCCAACCACACATTTTTCTCTATGATGTCTACAATGCATGTGGAGGTTGTAGAGACCACATCCCATGCACCCCAGCTCTATCACTGACCATTATAGTTTATTTTTGATTTTCTGTTTAGAAGAAGGGGATATGGATTTCCACGTGCAGGAAGATGCAGTAGATTTACTTTTCCCTATTCCTCCCATTATATGCCACTTAAAACTCTGGAAACTATATACAAAATAAACATAAAAAGACTTTTAAAAATGTATAGAAGAAGGCAGACCAACTAGATATGTTGGGACTCTAGGAATGGCATGATGGTGAGTTACCTGGGTTTTCTATTTTGCCTCATATATACTCAGACATGGAGATGACAAAGCCCCAAACCTGAAATGCCAGCAAATACAGATAAAGAAAACCCCAACAAAAACTCTGTTCTCTTACCCAAAGGATCACAAAAGAGGCAGCATAGCAAGATAGAATGAATACAAAGAAATCCACCCATCATAATTAAATTTCTGAAAACTAAAAAGAAAAGAAAAACAATATCTTGCCTATAGGGGAAAAACAATTTGAAGGATAGTAGATTTCTCATCAGAAACCACTGAGTCCAGAAAGAAGAGCCACAATATTTTTTCAAGTGCTGAAAAAAAAAAAAAAAAAAAAAAAGAACTGTCAACTAGGATCCTATCTCCAATGAAAATATCTTTCAAAATTAAGGGGAAATAAAATAAAGGAAAACTTCATAAGAGAATTTGTTGCAAGAACACCTATTCTAAAAGAATGGCTGAAGGAACTTCTTTAGAGAATAAAGAAACATTTAAAGAATAAACCTTGGAACACCAAAAAGAACATGGTAAGCAAAGCTATGGGTAAATACAATAGACTTTCCTTCATGAGTTTTCTTAATTATGTTTGACACTTGGAGCAAAAAATTATAACACTGGCTAATGTGGTTCTCAATGTATGCAAAAGAGATATTAATAAAAGGAATCAGTCTACCCAATTTCAAGACTTAGATAGCTACAGTCAAGACTGAGGTATCTCAATCAATAGAACAGAACAGAGGATCCAGAAAGAAACCCATAGAATATGCCTAACTGATTTTTGACAAAGATGCAAAAGTAATTTGATGGGGACAGATAACCTTTTCAACAAATGGGGCTAGAGTAAGTAGACCTCCATAAGCTGAAAAACAAACAAATTTAAAAAAAATTGACCTAAGTTTCACACTGTATACAGAAAGTAATTCGAAGTAGATCACAGACTTATGTAAAAGTATAACACTTAGACAAACATAGGAGAGGATCTCCAGGATTTAGGGCTAAGCAAAGAGTTCTTAAACTTGACAGCAAAAACATAATATATAAAAGGAAAAATTGATTAACAAGACTTCATCAAAATTAAAATGTTTGCTTCAGGAAAGATTATTAAGAACATGAAAAGGTAAGCTAGAGTGGTAGAAAATATTTGCAAACTAAATATTTGGTAAAGGATTAGTATCTAGACTATCTAATGAATTCCTAAAACTCAAAAGTTAAAAAAAATAAAAACAACAATCTAATTAGAAAATAGGCCAAAGCCTTGAAGAGATATTTCACCAAAGAGGATATATAGATTGCAAATAAGCACATTAAAAGATATTCAACATCATTAGGCATTAAGGAAATGTAAATTAATACCATAATGAGATATCTCTATACAGTTTTCAGAATGGCTAAAATAAAAACAGTGACCACATCAAATGTTAATTAGCACGTTGAAGAATCCGAATTAATCATACATTCATGGTGGCAATGTAAAATAGTATGTTCACTGAAAAATAGTGGCAGTTTCTTAATAAACTGAACATGTAGCCACCAGGCAGCATAGAAACTCCACTCCTGAACACTTATGGCAGAGAAATGAAGGTTTATGTTCACATAAAAATGTATACATGGATATTTATTTATAGCAGACTTCTTGTAATAGCTCCAAACTGAAAACAAACTTGATGTCCTTCTGTGATGGAAAGGTTAAACAAACTATGCTGTATCTATACCAGGAATACTACTTAGTAATAAAAAGGAATAGCCTGTTGATAAATCCAACCTGGATGAGTCCCCAGAAAGTTATGCTAAGTGAAAAAAAAAAAAAAGCCAATCTCAAAGGTTATATATTGTGTGACTCCATATATATACATATATAAATATTCTTGGAATGGCAAAATTATAGAAATGGATAATATGTTAGTCATTGCCAGGGGTTTGGGAGGGATTGGGAATGCTAGGGAAACGGTTGTGTCTATGAAAGGGTAACATGAAGGATCCTTCTTATAATAGAAATGTTCTATATCTTGACTGTATTGAAGTCAGTATCTTGGGTGTGATATTGTATTATAGTTTTGTAAGATATTGCCATTAGGAAAAACTAGGTAAAGGGTACATGGGATCTCTGTATGTTTTCTTATTACTGCATGTTATCCTAAAATGATCTCAAAATAAAAGTGTCATCAAAACAAGAAAGGGGTAAGGTCATCTATTATGTCATGGGAGTCTGTGAAGGACTCCTGCAAATGACCTATTAGGGACAGAATTTACTGGGCAGTAGGAGGTAGGAGAACTGGGATTCCAGCCTCTGGAGACCTAGAAATGGTTGATTGTATTACTATTGGAGACTGTTCATTTTGATTGTTCTTTTCCAGGCTAATGGCTTGGGAACACCTGGTACACAAAGTTTTGTAAAAGCATATAAATAGAATTTAGTAGATTTTTCTTTAAGTCAGTAGTTTACTTTAGTCCATGAGTATATTTACTTTCTCATGCTCTTAAGCAAATGCTAATTGTTGTAATTTTTTTAGGTTATGTTCAAGATAGCATAAGTGTCGTGGTGTAGGAAATAATGCTTGTCAGAGGGGCATATGAAATTCTGATGCTATGCCTTACATAAAATTGAAGGAAGGAGAAAAAAGTCAGAAAGAAATATTTTGAGTCTACGTCATAGCTAGACAATTCAGAAACAATTATCTGTAATTATTTCATCTGGTTATTTAAGGAACTGACAAATTTGTTCTGTTTTTCCGTCCTTTAATATTCCTTTCCAGTGACAGGTTAATCACCTCTGTTTCCTTCCTCATCTTCCTAATATTCTCATTGAAGAAAAATGTGGAACAGTATACAATTCTAAGCACTTAAAGCAATTTAAGTGAAAATTTTTCTTTTATTTCTTTATTTAACTCAATGGTGCAAATGCAGAAGGGAATTACTTTTCTAGAATAGTTTGGGGTCTTGGTGCTAGAGATCTCTGTTTCTGGCTCAGACACTTTGCTGTGTGATTCTGAAATAAGTGTGGCGGTGTTTCAGAGCTGTAGTATACAGAGTCTTTCTGTAATAACAATTGGTCCTCATTATTCATTTTACCTAGGCTATGGTCCCAATAGAACACCTGCTCTAGAGAAAGGATAAAAGGTAGTGCCTGAATTGCTACCCAAAGAAGGCTCCAAAGATTTGATTCCTAAGGGGAACACAGATGCTCTCAGAAGAAAAAGAGGGATTCAAGAAGGGTATAGCCTCCAAAAGTTGAGTAGTCAACACCACACGAGGCCCTCAAGCTATAGAGTGGTTGATGCTTGATTTCCAGGGTCCAAAAATGTATCCATTGATGGCATGGGTATGTTCTCACAATTTCAGATTTTTTGGAGACCAGAGATATTGAAAATAATTGCAATAAAGTGAGCAAACCCTTAGCTCAGCTTTTATATTGGAAAGAATACAGGTGTTTGAGGAACTTTATAAAATGTGATGCAATGGAGTTGAGTGTAATATAGGAATAGAAATGAGACAGTAGGAATATAAGGGTTTCTGAGGAAGTAAAAAACAAGGCTATAAGAAACTTTGCTTTACAGACACTGGCACTGAAAAATCATCCTCACTCATTTATTAATTTGTTCATTTATTTATTACCACAGCCAACAACAAATCAGCTGAAAGTCTGTCCATGCACGGGTGATTCAGCGATCAGCTAGATTCCAGAAGCATTTGTACACAGAACATTGGGCAATTCCTCTCTGGTGCTCTTTTCCAGTTGCCCCAAACTCTGCTCTCTGGTTCTTCCATGCTGAAGACTGTGGATTTTTTTTTAAATTAGCCACCATGTGTTGTCCCAACTATAGCTTGTCCTCAGGTTAAAGGCTATAAAGATGGACAATTCATTGCATGTCATTCCCCTCACCCAAGTATAATTTTCCTACCATAAAGTAGCTGCTTTTAGTAACTTCCGGTGTCTTTTTTTATTTTTTTTTTGTATTGTGTCCAGAGTTTAAACTTGTTAATTGCAAAGGGCTGATCCAACAGATCACTCAGCCATGCCAGAATTTGAGCCCCCTTCCTCTCCTGTTAACCAAAAGTACATCTGTTCATTTGTCAAGAATCAGTTAAGACATGACTTCCTCAAAGAAACCCTCTTTTTCTCCCATCTTCTTCAGGTTGAAAGTTAGTTAGCTACCCAAAGTGTTGGTTAGGTGTTTCTTCTCCGGCTTTCATATAATCTTGTTTCAAATTTGCTTATTATATATATATGTCCTTTTCAACTGGCTATAAGAATTTGAGATCAGGGATACTAGTTTATCTTTACATCCCTAGTGTCTACTACAAGATTATATAGGCTAAATATTTTGTTAAACATATATATGTTTATAACACAAGATCTCTCTCTCTCTCTCTCTCTCTCTCTCTCTCTCTCTCTCTCTCTCTCTCTCTCTGTCTGCCTTGAGCTTAAACTGGTCCTTAAAAGGCCCCTAACTATAGTGAAAATACCCATGGGAGGAATGGGGGTTTAGAGATAGTCAATTAACTGATAGCTAGCTGAAGCCAGGAACAGGGTACAATGTGACACATGATAAGTGTTTGTGGCATGTGTGGCAGTAAAGTGGGTAAAATGGAAGAAGAGCAACTATAAAATATTGCCATAGCTTCATTGAGGGTCACTGTTTCAGGAGACCCTTGGTCAATTTTCCCTTCGTAGGCAACCAAACCTCAGACACTTAGGATGAAATATCTTCCCTCTCTCTTGAAAAGAGGATTAAAATAATTTGTGGCTATTAACCACGAGTTCTGAGTAAGTTTTACCCACATTTTGTGTACCTTTCTAAGAAAGATAAATTTTACATTCTAGTAATAAGCAGGACATCATTGATCCAAAGTAATTTGTCTGAAATGTATACCAGGTTACTGTTTATTGACTGCAGTAAAAGACAAAGAAACACCTGCTTAATAAACCCATTTCAAATGAGATAATGGAGTTATGATAGGATACCATCACTGTTGAACATTTTAGCCCAAAAACCAACTAAAAGAGGCTTAGCATTCCATCCTCTTTAGAGGAGGCAAAAGAGTCTGATTGTATGCAAAAGAGTCTGAATTTGTCTCCTAAATGTTGGAATGTGTAGTTCCTCTTGAACATAAAAAAAAAAAAAGTCAAAAGCAGAGGACTAAAAGTGCACAAAAAGTTGGATTGTAGCCAGAGTAGTGGTATCTGCATGTTGTGTGATATTGTTTTGAATGGAGAAGAATTAAGGGATAGCAGGGTAACCGCTGACTGATCTTTAGGTTTCTAGCTAGGTAAAAAATTAGGCCTAGCTAGAGGTTATCAACTCTACTTTCATCAAACATCTTAAGCAATCAGACTTAGCAGTTGCCAAAATATTGAGCTCAAAAAGTTTCTGGTTTCATGAAATAATTAATAATATCCTATGAATGAAAGAGAGAACTACTATTTTATTTGGCATTGTGTATTTCTTTAATTCAAAATGGTATGTCAACTAAGTACCAAAATCAGGTATATGAAATGCTTCCTTTTGGTCTTTTTAAGTCCAAGTATGTAACTTTGTTAACAAGGCACCTTAGATACTGTTGTTATCCCCCATACTACTTAGGTGAGGGGGAGAGGATGCATGTAAGTACATACTGAAGCTCTTGCTCTGAAGTTATCCCTATAAATGAGCTTAAAGCTATGCCAAAGTTAACAAGATTGAAAAAGAAGCAACTTCAGTACTTTGAGGAATAAACTTCATTTTCGGGAAGTTAGCATGTGCAGGTTTAAAGAGAATCCCAGACGAGAATGAGTTGGAAAGTGTTACAGATGGGGTGTTAAAGGCACACCCAAATGTTCATTGTTATATTTCTATCTCAAGCTTTGCCATGTGTCTTCCATTAGTATAAACCTATTTAAATAACTTATTCTTCTTTTGACAATGCAGTGACTGATAGCACTTCTGTTCTTGTTTATTATCTCTGTTTTCAGTATTCTTACAATGTGATGTTTTATATTAGGGTACCAGGCAGTGACAAATATGAGGTATATTTGTTGTCATATCAGAAATATGTTGCTTTAAAATTAAAAAATAAGTTTTTCATGCAGAAAAGTTTTAGTTACTCCACCCAAACTTCGAAATAAGATATTCAGTCAGTTAATAATTATTGAACTCTCTTTCATTACTTCAGACTATATAAAAGTGCTTGAGAAATACATTTCTAAGTATCTTTGGATCATTTTCTCTCCATCTTCTCTCCAACTCAGCTCATCATCTAAACCACCTAAGGTAAGTTCTTTCTTATTTTTATGTAAAACCAATGAATAAATATTTGAATCCTTGTGATATTGGGCATAATATTTGGGTACCTGACTTGCTTACAGTTCCTTTCTGAACAAACAGACCAGAAGCAGTACATAAGCATAGGTGGCCATGCTTAGGTTTACAGAATCTTAATACAATAACTACAGTTGCTTAAACCCAAAGGTAGCAAATGACCTGGCAAGCAAGTGAGTGAGCCCATCATGAGAGCTTTGGCTAAGAGTGGTTCCCTCATGCCTAATAATTGGCCAATACCAACAGAGGCTTCTTTTAGAGAGTTTGAATGAGACATCTGCTGTGAAAGGGCTGTTTCATTGTTATTGACAGACAGAAACAGTAGCAATAAAGAGAGAAACTGAGTGGCAGAGCACTAGAATTGGGAGCAATGAAAGTCTATGATTGTTGGTAAGATGAAGTAAGCAGATTGCTAGAGTTGCATTGTTTCCATAATGACACCCCAGTTCTCCATTGCCTGGCTATGTGGTTATTGAGACTATGTCCTTTTCTTCTAATGACCTGTTGTCTGTATATCCACAATAGATCCTCCTTAATTGAAATAACATGAAAATGGTCCTTACAATCCTAAAAAACCCAGAGCAGTGCTTCTCAAATTTTAATATGCATATGTATCTCCTGAGGAGCTTGTTAAAATGCAGATTCTAATTCAGTAGGTCTGGGGTGTGGCCTGAAATTCTGCATTTTATATAAATTTATATAAAAATGTTCAAATACTTGTAGAATTCAATTACAGAAAACTAGTTTTGAATTTGCAATTCCCATTTACAGTAGACGTAATCAAAAGAATTATTATCACAGAATACTTCCTTACCCAAGAAAGGCACTGTGAGAGAGATGTGGCATCCATGATTTGACTTACAGCTGATTCTTTTAGTCATTTAGTAGGTAGACAAGTATTATCTGGAAAACACCAGGAAGTTACTATTATTAAGGTAGGGCTGGAGGAGACCTTTGTGACCTTTGTCATTTGGGGGATGACAGATCAATATAAGGTGCAGCTTTGCAACCAGATCTAATAATTATTACACATAAGCATTGGCATAGATAGAATATTTTGAATAATTACAGATAATACTCTGCTTTTTCTCGGGAAGGATTTAACACACTCTTGCACTCTTGCCTGCCCTCATCTGACATTAATTACACAATGTTTAAAGGCAGGGAACAGCTGCTGAAAAATACATAGCAAAGAATAAGGGGAGTGAATGTGTCTCGTTGTTTACTGCCAATTGTCAGTCTGCTGAGGAAGAACACTCAGAAATCATTACTCCTTCTCAAAATAGATGTCTAAACATGTTTAGGGACAGCAATGAGATAGGAAAAGATTTTCTTAACTATTCATTTTATGTGTATATTCAGTATGACTCATAGGAAGTTGAATTTTCTATAGTATTGGACTAGTCTATTACTTAAAACTTAAATTTTTTTATGGTAATAATTTTAAAGTAGGCCATTTCAATAAAGAGATGGATTTTACTGAGGTGTCCATATTTATTTTAAAATATTGAAAAAATAAACCATCTTTAAATAACAGTAGCCTTTTTTCTATAGGTGAAAAGAAAGTGAGAACTTTCTCTGACTGTGTTACAAAGTTCTTTGATAACTAAACTTAAAAAAAAACATTTAAAGTTTTTCTACTAAATTTATAACCAAAAAGAGATTAATTAAGTTGGTTCCATAATCATTTTTTCTATTTCCCTGACTGGACTGGCCTTGTTTTCTTTATACACACTTTTAATTACTTTATACATTTAAATGTACATTTGATTTATTATACTGTTTGCATTTTCTTGTTTTAATTATATTAATGCATATGTTTTTTTCGGTTCTGGCTATAATTCTTCACGACAGTCATGTTGAAAATGAATAGTCACTTCCCACAGATGCCTCAAATAAATGTATAGCTTTGGATATTTTTAAATAAAAAATGAAAGTAACAATTATTACTTAATTTCTGATATCTCAATAAAACTATTACTCAATAAAGTAATGCCAATGCTGTAATAGAAAAGCACTTTTGAATATTTCTGAGTTGTGAATAATAGCTTCTTTTAAGGTTACATTAATTTAAAAGGAATCAAATAATTATTAAAAGAAATGTTGGCCATGGTAAAAATTGTTATTTTAAATGACATTGAAAATAAAATCTAACAAAGAGAGATAATGTGGTAAACATTTAAAGAGACATGTAAGCAACATGAAGCAATTCAGTTGGTCAGGCCTCAGTCTCAGATTTTTGGACATGGACTGATTCAAAATAGACATGCAACCACACTTTGGCATCAAATTCCTCAAACATATTGTTGTAGTAATTGCCTTCCACTCATTCCTTTGTAACATGGCTTCTAATTCTTCTTTACAATAAATATCCTTCCTGAAGCCAAATCCAGAGGCTTTTTCTCAGTCTGTTTATTGCTTAATCTTTCCACTGTATTTTAGGTGGTAGCCTCATATTTGTTTCATTTCATTTTTAGCATTTTAAATATTACAAAAGTAATATGTATTCTTTGTAGTGAATTAGAAAATTCAGATTTAAAAAATCAGTTGTGATAACCAAGGGTAACATTTTAGTGGTATATTTCCTGGCTTTTAAATACATTTATATACATCACATATTTTTATCCTTTCAGTTGGGGTCAGAGATAGGAATCATTCTTACATTAATACTCAGATGTTGCTTGCTTTTGCAATACCTGCCTACAGAGGACATTACCTATTTCTGCAGTGTCCTTCAAATATTTCTGGGAGTCCCTAGCCCTGTCTCTCTGGTACTTACAAACAGTGAGGAACCCACCTCCCCCCCACTAGGCATTATGGGCTCTGGTGAACACTAACATTGGCTCTTTAGCCCTTGAACTATGAGAGTAGAGCCCATCTTCAAAAGTAAAGAGATGGGGAAAAGATAGATGAGCAAAATGAATTTTAAAAACCCAAGTTAGTTATATGTATATCAGATAAAATTGACAAACCAAAATTCATTATTGGAGATAGACAGATTATTGCATAATAATAAATGGTTTTATTTCACCAATATTTAAACCTTATTAGCTTCTACCACATTGCAATACCAAGATGTCCTTATTTTTGCTCACATTTTAAAATATCTCAAGTCAGAAGGCATTTATAGTCACAGTCAGATAAGTGACAGGAGGAATGTGATTATCATTGTTTGAACAGTCACATCAAAACTTACAGAACAGGAGACTTCTGGCCAGTATGGAGGCGTAAATACACGCACTGCTTCTCCTCACAATTAGGAAGAAATTTACAACCACTTCAAAACTAAAAAAAAAACCCCAGAAACTCCAAAAAATTAAAACTATAGGGAAGTCCAGCAAGAAATAAAGAAAAAATAATCAGCCAGAAAGGTAGGAGGGGTGGAGCCCAGATGGAGAGAAAGAGGAGTGGAGCAGCGGCTGCGGCTGTGGGGCGGTGCTTGGCAGCAGCAGGGCTAGAGGCCGTGCGGCTCATGGGAGAGCGGCAGGCGCGCGCGACTAGCAGCAGCCCTGTTGAAAAACACAGTCATACTGTTTAAACCTGAGAAACGATCCCAGCCCCAAACTAGACCACACAGCTTGCAGTTCCAGAGCCTGGGAAAATAGAGCCACATTGCTTCTGACTGTGAAAGCAAGTCGGGGCTGGGGCGGAGGAAGAAGCTGCCAGTCTCAAAAAGGAGGCAGCTTGCTTAGTAATGGAAGGGGAAGAAGTGCCTGGAAAAGCAGTGGCAGCTTTTCCCTCTCAAACCCTTCCCCCACATACAGCGCCAAAATGTGGTAAACTGGTTGCCAGCACTAATGAATACCTAAGGCTCTGCCCTCTACAACATAAGAGGTGTGACAGCCCTTTCCCAAATCACAGAGGCAAACACAGAAAGATGAAGAGACAGAGAAGTACAACCCAGACGCGGGAGCAGGAACGTCCCAGTGACACAACTAATCAATGAGCAGCTAGCACGCCTAATGGATGAGGACATAGCTTAACAGATGCACAGTTTAAGGCATTGGTGATTAGGATGCTCATAGACTTAACAGCAAAGATTAAACAGGACAGGGAAAGAATGAAGGCTATTCTGGCTGAAATGAAGGAAAATCCATATGAAACAAGTGGTGAAGGAAAGGAAACCAGGGTTAAATCAACAAATTGGAACATAATGAAGAAACAGTCAACAAGTACAGAAGGAGGAAATAAAAACTTTAAAAAATGAGGAGAGGCTTAGAAACCTCTGGGACAGCAGCTATAAACGTGCCAACATCCTAATCATAGGGTTGCCAGAAGTTGAAGAGGGAGAGCAAGAAACTGAAAAATTATGTGAAAAAATAATGAAGGAAAACTTCCCTAATTTGGGGAAGGATATGGACACACAGTTCCAGGAAGCACAGGGAGTCCCAAACAAACTAGACCCAAGGAGGACCATACTAAGACACACCGTAATCAAACTGCCAAGGGTTGAGGATAAAGAGAGAATCTTAAAAGCAGCAAGAGAGAAGAGGAGAATTATGTACAAAGGCGTACTTATAAGACTGTCAGATGATTTCTCAAAAGAAACTTTGAAGGCAAGAAGGGACTGGCAGAAAATATTCAAAGTAATGAAAAGCAAGGCCCTACAACCAAGACTACTCTATCCAGCAAAACTATCATTCAGAACAGAAAGGGAGAGAAAGTGCTTCCCAGACAAGGTAAAGGTGGAGGAGTTCATCATCACCAAGCCATTATTATATGAAATGTTAAAGGAACTTATTTAAGAAAAAGGAGATCAAGACTATGAACAGTAAAATGAAAACAGTATCTCAACTATCAACAACAGAAGCTGGGGAATGGAAACAAAGGCAAACTAAGCAGACAACTAGAGTGGGAACAGAATCATAGGTATGGGGAGCATATGGGGGGAGGTCACTGGGAGGGGAAGGAGTGGGAGAGAGGGAAATGGTGCAGGAATTAAGAAGCATAGTAGGAGGGTGCAGAATGGACAGGGGGTGTTGAGAAGAGCTTTATGTATGACCCATGGACATGGACTAAGTGGGGGGACTACTGGAGGGAGGGGGGTTGCTGGGTGGAGGGGAGCAAGGGGAAAAGAAATTGGGACAACAGTAACAGAATAATCAATAAAACATAAAAAAAATTGGAAAAAAAAACTTGCAGAATGGGTGTCAGATCATGAAAGTAAATTCTGGAGAAAATAGTAGAGCCCTGTTAGTAAGTGCTATGCTACCAACACTTGACTGTACAAAAGAAAATACTGTATGGAGAAGAATGGACATCTATGACTCTTAAAAGAAAAGTGATTCAAACAAATCAAACAGGATACATATGAGGAATAATTTACACACAATGAAACTCACTTATTTTAAATGTATAGCTTAATGAGTTTTGACATTTAGATACAGTCATGTGTCCACCACCACAATCAAGATACAGAACATTTCCAACAACTAAAAGTTCCTTGTGGCCCTTTCCAGTCAAGGCCTTCCTTTCTCCTCCGATTCCATGCAACCATCAATTTGCTTTCAGTCACTATGGTTTGCCTTTTGCAGACTTTAATATTAATGGAATTATATAGTACAGCTATTTTCAACCTTTTTATCTCATCTTGTACATAAACTAATTACTAAAATTCTGTGGCACACCAAAAATATATTTTTTGCTCATCTGACAACAAAAAAATAGGTATAGTTTTGATTCATTCAATCTAGACAGCTATTATTGTGTTGACTGCTGTCATTTCTTAAATTTGACAATCTAAGGGAAAAGGGGTTAGTACCCCAGACTAAATACTCAGTTATTGCACGTTTAAAAAATTTTTGGGACACCAGTTGAAAATTGTTACTATAGATTATAGCCTTTTGTGTTTTACATGTTTACATTTGTCTTGGGTAACTACCTAGATTGCTCTGTTGTATGGTAACTATATGTCTAACTTCATAAGACACTGCCAAATTGATTTTTATATGGTATGAAATATGGATCAAGGTTAAATTCTTTCATATGGATTTATAATTGCTCCAACAATATTTATTTAAAAGCCTATCCTTTGGCTCCATTGAATGTCTTTGCACTTTTGTACCTTTTAAAAAAATGTGTGGGTTTACTTCTGAACTCTCTTCTCTTCCATTGATCCATGTGTCTACATTTTTTTGTCAGTATGACACTGTATTGATTACTGTAGTCTTAAAATAAAGTATTGTAAGTCCTGCAACCTTATTTTTCTTTTTCAAGATCGTTTTAGCTAGCCTAGTTCCTTTGTCATTCCATATAAATTTTAGAATCGGCTTGCTAATTTCTACAAAAATCCTGCTGGGATGTTGTTTGGAGGGAACTAATACCTTCACAATATAGTCTCCTAGTCCACAAACATAGAATATCTTTCCATTTATTTGAAATTCTTTGTATCCTTCATCAGTGTTTTGCAGTTTTCAGCATGTAGATTTCGCACACAAATTTTGGTAGATTTATGTGTATAGCTGAGCATTTCATGTTCTCTTGGTGCTGTTGTAAATACTACTGCATTTAAAATTTTAATTTCTAATTGTTCATTGCTAATATATGGAACTTCAATTACTTTTTGTATATTGGCCTTGTATTTTAAAATTTTGCTAAATTCACTAATTAGTCCCATGGAGATAGATATATATATCTATATATCTATATATATAGATATATAGATATTAGATTCTTTGGAATTTTCCAAATAGGCAATCATGTCATATGTAGATAGAGACCATTTTACTTCCTACTTTCCAAGATCAATTGATTTATAACCTATTGCACAGGATAAAATCTTCGGTTCTTCAGTATAATTATGAATAAGAGTGGTGAAAGTGGGAATCCCTGTCTTGTTCCTCATATTAATGGGAAAGCATTTGATTTTTTTTTATCATTAAATATGTTAAATGTAAGTTTTTTGAGATGCTCTTTATCAGGTTGAAGAAGTTTTATTCTATTCTCAGTTTGATGAGCATCCAGTCGTTTAAAAACAACCAAAACTCCATAATGTAGACAGTATTAATAGTAGGAATTTTAGAAAAATGATTTATTTAGACCTACATACATGTTTACCATTTTATTTGTTTACCATTCTTCTGGCATCCCAAAGGGTTCCTCTGGTATTATTTTATTTCTTCCTGAAATACATCTTTTAGAAGTTCCTTTAGTACTAGTATGTGGGCTGTAAATCTTGTAGATTGTATATATCTGAAGATATCTTTATTTCACTTTCATTCTTGCAATATAGTATTAGAGAGTGAGTGAGTGCACAGTTCTATACTCAAATTATTTTCTTTAATCACTTCGAATATATAATAAAATCCCCTCACTATAAGATTAATTAAGATGAAATTTTTTCAATTGTGTAAAGAGAAAAGTGGGCTTCTTGGGAAAATTAAAGAGATGAGTCATCTGAGTCTGTCTAGCTGATGGGCTAGCAGTTCTAGTGGTCTGATTCTATAATAAAAATCTTTGCTCATCCTGGTTGTGGTCTGGCACTACTTGGTGGTTGTCTGCTTCAAAATAAATGTCAATTCTGGATCCCATCTCATTGGCTACAGTGGCATTTGTAAATCTATCAACCTGGGACCACTTTGGTCAGTCTAATCAAAGAAGATAGGGCTGGAAAAATATTGGCAATAAAGGACTCACCGTCTGCTTCCCTGTTTCCTAATGTAGGGTGCTTACTTTTTCCTCACCCAGCCTTACCCTTTCCTCCATGTCCTCTAATCCATCCACTCAGAAGATAAAGGTTTATCCCATCCAATTTGAAAATGAGGGCAAGACAGAAGGCAGCCAATCAATAATGATTAAGAGATAATTAATCACCAATCATACTTGATCCAGATTCTCATTATAATGGGGCTTATTATCTTGAGATTTCACTCATTATTTTACTGTTTTCTGGCTCCCATTGTTGCAATTGAAACATCTGCTTTTAGCCTAATTGTTTCTTTGTAGGTTGTCTGTCTCATTTCTCTCTGGCTGCTTTAAAGATCTCTTTTTCTTTGATGTTTTGAATTTTATGACAGGTCTCAGAATAACTTTTCAAATTTATCCTCCTTGTGATATTTTGTGCTTCTTGAATCTGTGCATTCGTGTCTTTTCAAAATTCTGGAAAATTTTAAGCAATTTACTTTTGAATATTGCTTCTGAATATTTCTATGTAAGACCTTTTAAGTCTAATTTCTATAGTTGTTTGACATTTCTTTAACATTTTTCACTTCATTTTATTTTTTAAAGGTTTATTTTTTATTTGGCTGCCTCCTGCATGTACCCCACTGGGGATCCAATGAAGCCTGCAACCCGTTCATGTGCCCTGACCAGGAATCCAACTGGTGAGCCTTTAGTTATAGAACAACACTCCAACCAACTGAGCCAAGCTGGCAAGGGCTCTCTCATATTTTTTATATTTTTATCATTCTCTAATTTTCTTAGATAGTTTACAAATTATCTATGTCTAATCTGCCATTTAACCTGTCCACTAAGTGTTTCCATTTCCACAAATACGTATTTTATGTCTAAAAGCTTCATTTGATTATTTGGCACATCTGCTTGTTCATTTCTGATAGTCTCTGTTGCTTGCTCATCATTATGATTCTATCCCTTATTTCTTTAAATATTTTCTACATAGATATTCTATATTTCACACCTAATAAAATTTTAATATCTGATTTGGTGAGGGTTCTAAATATTATTTCTTCTCATTTCTCACTCATGGCTTGCTTCCTGGTCATTTTTGTTAATATACTCATATTTTCTTGATCTTAACCCAGGAATCTGGTGGGCTTAATTAGAAATATTTTTTGTCAGAAAAAGGTTTGTGTTTGATTCTGCTAGGAGCCATGGGCTCTACTAATCTAGAACTACATGGGCTTTTTTCAGTGAACTTAGAAAAATCAAGAATCTCAGGCTCAGCACCATCATATTACTGTTGACCTAAGCCTTGTTTTCTAAGTACAATTCTTTTATGGCATTTTCTCAGGTTAGTCCCTTTGTTCTTGTAGGGCAGGAGTTCAACTCCAGGCAGGGCTGCTTTGGATTCGCCGAGACCAAAAAACAACAGTGGAGGATTGCAGAGGGAATTCATACCAAGTTTCTTCTCGCAGCAGCGGGCGAGGACAGCAGCCAATCTGCCTTTCAATTCGCGCAGTGGCTTGTTGAGAACAGGGGCCAGAGAGAGGTTCATCCGCCTTCAGTCTCCGGCAGTGAGCGAGGACAGGAACAACAGGATCTGCCTTCTGGTCTCATGGAGGTGGATGAAGAGGACATGGGATCCAAAATCATCTGCGCCGCCTGAGCAGTAGGGGCTCGTATATATAGATGAAGTTAACAGAGGTGGCACTCGGCCAAACCAGAGCTGTGTGATAGCGTTAACACTTACATGCTAAGAAATTCTCTTAGATGAGGGTGACCTGGGAAAATGAAAATACATGCGTATGGAGGTGGGGATCCTGGCTACGGTCACCCTGACATCACAGTTCTTAACTGCCTATTTGAAGAATCAATTTTGTTTACTTGAGGGAGCAAAGAGCTGGAGGCGATATGTCAGGAGGACAGAAATTTTCTCTACTTCCTTTAAGTTCAGTAATGCATATATATGCATATGTATTGTATATATTATAATTTGTATAATATTATATATATATATATATAACATTTTATTTCTGTTCTTTTGCTCTCTTTAAGCTTAAATTGCTCTTCTTTCTCTCATTGCCTAAGGGGGAACATTAGATTGTTGATTTAGATTTACTTCTTTTTTAATATATGCACTTAATGCTAAGCACTCTTGTCTAAGCACTGCTTTCACTGCATCCCTCAAGGTTTAAAAAGTTGTATTTTCATTTAATTCAAAATGTTTTTAAATTTCTCTTGAGACGTTTTCTTTGACCCATGTATAATTTAGAAGGGTATGTTTAATCTCCAAATATTTTGGAATTTTTCCAGCTATTTTTCTGTTATTGATTTAGAGTTTAATTCCACTGTGGCCTGAGAACATAGTTTGTATGATTTCTGTTATAGGTTGAATTGTGCCCCTCCAAATACAATAGTCCCTCTCTATATCGCAGTTCACTTATCGTGGCCTCACTGTTTTGCAGGATTTAAAAAAATGTTATATTTAATTATTTGTCACCGATTTTTCACTATATCACAGGATTTGCGGTCGTCGTCGTCGGCAGCCGTCCGTCTCGAGAGACGATGGCGTAGCTTCCCGAGAGTCTATCTGCACTGCCGAGAATGGCTGTGCAGTCCGATTCGGGAGTGACAATCCCTGCCGCACTTGGTACAGGTGAAGGCAGATGGCTGTTGTTGCTGCTGCTGACGCTGCTTCCGCCTCGATCTTTTCTGGACCGCCTCCTCGTTGCGCGCAGCCTCCGCGGAGGCTGCGCGCAACAGGATTTGCAGTACTGTATACGTATGTTGTTAAAGTTACGTAGGTTTAAGAGTGTAGAATAAATGTAAGGTTCCTACTTCGTGGAGGGGTCTAGAATGTAATACCCACAATAAGTGAGGGAATACTGTTTATGTTGAAGTCTTAAACCACTACCACCCCCATCTGTGAATATGACCTTACTTGGAAATAGGGTCTTTGCAGATATAAACAAGTTAGGATGAAATCAGTAGAGTGAGTAAGTGCCTGGCAATGTGCTTTTATTGTAATATAAATTCCTGCTATTAAGCTTTTGGTTGCTGGAGCATCCATTTCAAAGCCATCCATCTTGGATACAGTATTCCCTCACTTATCGCAGGTATTATGTTCTAGACACCCCCACGAAGTAGGAACCTTACATTTATTCTACACTCTTAAACCTACATAACTTTAACAACATACATATACAGTACCGCAAAATCCCGCGATATAGTGAAAAATTCATGATAAATAATTAAATATAATATTTTTTAAAATCCTGCAATACAGTGACGCTGCGATAAGTGAACTGCATTATAGAGAGGGACTACTGGTAAACTCATTGCTAGCTGGGTGACACAGCTACTAGCTAAACAACTAGTTAAGGAGCCAGTCCTCCCCCATTCATGAAGTTCTCCTTTTAGAAAGCCTTTAATAACCTACATAACTGTTTGAGAGACTACTGTTTTTCATCCTGCAACCTAATTCCTGAATTTTAAAATTCACCAACAAAAAGTGAACCTAAAAAACCCTAGGCACCCCAACCTTGACTCCATTAAAGGAGAACCCAAGGTTGTGCTTTGTCTCTCTACCTGGAACCTCTCTGTGAGGCCATTGGACTTGCCATGTATCTTTCCTTCAGGACTTGTGAATAATAAACCTTGTCTTATCAGAGTTCCTTGATGATTGTTGCTGAGGTGCATCTTGCCATCACAGTAAGAACCACAAGGTCCAGTCCAGCCACAATGCTGGCTCTGGTTGTGGAAATGGCTGGGGAGGAGGGATGGAGGGGAATGTTTATGGGGGCTGGCCACAGGTAGTAAGAGCCCAAGTGAGTGCCCCTAGTCATTCCTATCCAATAGCATCACTATCAATAGACTGAAACTGATATGAAATCAGGGTCCTAAGCCAATTGATTGGAGTTTTTATGAGAATAAATGTAAAGGTAGAGACACACAGGGAGAACACTATGTTGATTATAGAGGCAGAAATTGAAATGATGCAGCTGCAAGCCGAGGAACACCAAGGAGTGACAGCACCAGAAGCTAGGAAGAGACAGGGTAAGATTTTTCCCTACAGGTTTAAAGGGGAACATGTCCCTGCCAACACTGATTTTAGACTTCTAGCCTCCAAAACTGAGACAATATGTTTATTTTCTGTTAAGCTACCTAGTTTGTGGTATTTTGTTATAGCAGCCTGAAAAAATGAACATAATTTTGATTCTTTTAAATTTATTAATGTATCTTGGTGGAATGTTCCATGTGACCTTGAGAAAAACGTGTATTTTGCTGTTGTTGGGTACAGTATTTGCTAAATGTCAATTAGATCAAGTTGATAGTCCTGTTCAGGATGATTATATCCTTACTGATTATCTGTTTGCTTAAACTATCAATTACTGAAAGAGGGGTGTGGAAGTCTCCAAATACATTAGTGGACTTATTTATATATTTTTTGCCTTCCTATCAGGGTTTGCCTCATGCATTTTGACACTCATTTTTAGGTGCATTCACATAAAGAATTGTTATGTCTTTTTGGAGAATTGACCTGCTTATCATTACATAATCCTCCTCTTTGTCACTGATAATTTTCCTTGTTCTGAAATAATCTTTGTTTGTAATTAAAATAGTTACTCCAGCTTTCTTTTTAATAGCATTAGAATGTTGTACTTTTCTATATCTCTTGACTTTTTCATTTTAATAATTTATTTTTAATGTTGAAACAATTTGATCGATGTCTTTCACAAACCTAAAATTCACCCATGTAAAGTGTACTATTCATTGGCTTTTTGTACAACATATTCACAGAGTTGTGCAACCATTAACACAATTTTAGAATATTTTCATTAACTCTCCCTCACCCCCCTCAAAAAAACCTCCTGGCAACCACTTAGTCAGTCCCCATCAACTGCCAGAGCTAGGCAACTAAAATTTAATGTCTGTTTCTATAGATTTGCCTGTCCTGGACATTTTATATAATATGGAGTCATATTTGAATGGAATATGTGCTTTTTTGTGAATTCTTTCATATAGCATTTTTTATATGTTTTGATTATGCTGTTATAGTTGTCCCAATATCTTTTCCCTTTCCTCCCCTCCACCCAGCAATCCCCTCCTCCAGCAGCCTTCGTCCATGTCCATGGGTCATGCATAAAGCTCTTCTCAACACCACCCTGTCCATTCTGCACACTCCTACTATACTTCTTAATTCCTGCACCATTTCCCTCCTTCTCCCTCCATCCCCCTCCCAGTGACTTCCCCCCACATGCTCCCCATACCTATGATTCTGTTCCCACTCTAGTTGTCTGCTTAGTTTGCCTTTGTTTCCATTCCCCAGCTTCTGTTGTTGATAGTTGTGATACTGTTTTCATTTTAATGTTCATAGTCTTGATCTCCTTTTTCTTAAATAAATCCCTTTAACATTTCATATAATAATGGCTTGGTGATGATGAACTCCTCCATCTTTACCTTGTCTGGGAAGCACTTTCTCTGCCTTTCCGTTCTGAATAATAGCTTTGCTGGATAGAGTAGTCTTGGTTGTGGTTCAGCATGTTTTTAAGGTTCATTTATATAGTAGTATTGTCAGTACTTTATTTCTTTATTTGCTGAATAATATTCTATTGTATGTATATACCACTTTTTATTTACCCATTACAGTTTATGATTGGTTATTTTCCCATTTTGGCAATTCTGAACAATGTTGCTATAAACATTTGTGTACACTTTTTGTGTGGGGAATGTTTTCATTTTTCTTAGGTATTAACCTAGGGATGGGTTGCTGGATCATGTTGTAACTTTATGTGTAAACTTTTGAGGAATTACCTCTTTTTTCCACAGTGCCTGCATAATTTAATATTCCCATCAACCATATATAAAGGTGTGAATTTCTCCATATCCTCTCCAACATTTGTTATTGTCTATCTTTTTGATTACTGTATAGTCATCTTAGTGGGAGGAAGTAGTATCTCACTGTGATTTTGATTTTGATTTCCTTGAAGACTAATGATATTGAGAAACCTCCCATGTGTTTTTGGCTATTTATATATCTTTGGAATAATGCCTATGTGGGTTTCTTGCCCCCAAATTACTTGGTTTATCTTTTTATTTTTGAGATTTAGTAGCTCTATATATACTTTAGACACAAATTTCTTATCAAATATAATTTTTGTAAAATTTTCCTCCCCTTCTATAGTCTGTCTTTTCACTTTATTTATGGTATCTTTTGCAACAAATGTTTTTAATTTTGTTGTTTGTGCTTTTTGGTGTCATATCAAATAAATCATTACCTAATTCAAGATGGTGAAAATTTACACCTATATTTTCTTTGAAGAGCTTTATAATTTTGGCTCTTAAGGTTAGGTCTTTGATCCATTTTGAGTCAGTTTTTGTACACAGTGTAAGATAAGGGTCCAACTTCATTCTTTTACATGTGGACATCTACTTACCCTAGCACTGTTTGTTGAAAAATTCTTTCCCATTGTATGGTCTTAGCACCCTTGCTGAAGATTAGTTGACCCTAAATGTGAAGACTTACTCTGGAGTTTATTTCCCCCAAACTGGAATTTTTGACTGTTTACTGTGTTCCAGGCATAATCCTAAGCACATTTCATTTACGCCTCATATCAACTGTGAGATGGGCTCTATTCTTACTCCTGTTTTACAGATGAGCTAATCGAAATAGAGTGTTTTTGTCCAATACTATGTTACAGTGTGAAAACAAAAGGGTCCCCAAAATTCCCCACAACACATGGTTTGGGGAATGGGGGATGGGACTCAGTGGTACATAACCACTTTTCTTAAAAGATGCCTTTGCATACCTATGGTGGGTGGCTAGCATCTTAGTTATGCAAATAGCCATGGGCCATCCAAAGCACCAAGGAGATGGGATGGGTTTTGACCATAGAATGATGATGAAAGAGCTTACAGGGCCTGTGCAAGGTTCTGCTAATGGTCAGAACTGGTTACCCTGCCCATTGTTCACAGGCCACGGTCAGGGATTCAAAAATAAGGCGGCAGCCATTGGGGGAAGTCCTTGCAGTTTGGGAAAGAGAGAAAGCTGTGCAGTCTGAAAGAAGGAAGGAGCAGCTCTGTAGTTCATAGGTATATGGCCATATGGCCTGGGCTAGTAAGAAAGCAGGCCTGCTGCAGCTTTAATTGTGCCAGCTTCAGCAGACTCAAAGCTGCCAAGAACTCCTCTTTGCAGACTTGGCCTTTCTGAACTTTTCTGGACTTCACCATGATCCAGTGCAACATCATGCATGTTTTCCTGTACTATTATAAGGAGGTTGATGACTTCATACTTCAGATCCTGAAGGAGAGAGGTGACAGATAGGAATAGAGAACTTCTGGGCATGTTTTTGGCTTATAGCCTTTTGGGGAGCAAGGGGAATGCTGGGTCCTGTGGAGGAACAGGGCTCTGAGCAGGAGAGCTCACACACACACCCCGCCCCGATCCCCCAGGTTGGAATATTTTAAATAAAAACCTTTTTTTTTTCTCAACACTAATTGTTGGGTTTTACACAAAGGCACCATGTAAAAGAGCCCCCTTTTGTTTGGTAACAACTACCAAGCTAGTAAATGGCACAACCAAGGCATAAACTTAGGCCTAATGACCTGAGAGTCTGAGCTCTGATGCATGCTGTAAATAATTGTGAGAAATCAGAACTTAGAATTCCACTGAAGAGTTCATTTTAAACAAAACAATGGAGGTTGGCTTGGCCACTAACTTTGGAAAAGCACAAGAGAGTAGGGGCTTTACTGTCTTGCTTCCCACTGAGTATTAGAAATGGACCTGCCAGACTTCCAGCAAAGATGGAGGCATATAGACAGACACACTACATTTCCCTCCACAACTAAGAAGAAATACAACTACCTCAAAACTAGAAACAACCAGAAGTTCCAGAAAATCAAAGTGCATGGAGGTCCAGCAAACAAAGATATAAAGAAGAAATACTCATTCAGACCGGTAGGAGGGGCAGAGCGTGGGCGAAGACAATACGGTGTGGTGGTGGCAGCAGTGGCAACAGCAGCAGGTCAGCAGAAAGTGCAGTTAAAAGTTTTAAAAAGTCAGGAGGGACACCTGGGGAGCGTTCCCAGCTCCTCACCAGAGCAGCTCACTGTCCCAGCACTGGAGAAAATCAAGCCTCGTTGCTTTTGACTGTACAAACCAGTGAGGGTTGGGATGGAGGCAGAAACTGCCAGTCTCTCAGCAGAATCTGCTTGTTTAAAGAGCCCCCACAGACCTAGAGTGTCCGCAGACCCACCCACTCTGGGAACGATGGCCAGGGCAACAGCTAGAGGGGTGCCAGTCTGGTGCGGAAGTGGGAGAAGTGCCTGGAAAAGGGGCGAGTGCTGGGCAAGTGGCATTTTTCCTTCTCAGACACCTCCCCACAGACAGCGCCACAACGTGATGAAACAGGTCGCCCTGTACTGACGAATCCCTAAGGCTACACTCCTTACAACGTAACAAGAGTGACAGCTCTGCCTGGGACATGGAAGCAGACAAACACAGGAGACTTCCAGTCAAGATGGAGGCCTAGATTGACACACTCCCTCTCCCTCCATAACTAAGGAGGAATACAACTATTGCTAAACCAACAATAACCAGAAGTTCCAGAAAATAAATGAAAGTCCAACGTATAAAGTTATAAAGAAGTGGTGCTCATCTGGACAGGTAGGAGGGGTGAAGCCAGGGAGGAGAGGTCAAGCTGTGCTGTCTGCGGCAGCAGCAGTGATGGTGGCAGGACAGCGGTAAGCACAGACATTCGTATTTAAGGGGAGGCGAGAAGCTCCTGAGGAGCACCCCCAACTGCAGACCAGACCTGTCAGCTTATGATTCCAAAGCTGGGAAAGGCAGACCTCCATTGCCTTGGACTGTGAGGGCTGGAGGGGGTGGGGATGGAGGAGGAGGCTCCCGGTCTCTCAGCGGAGAGTGAATGGCAGGAATCCATCTTGGACCCCCATCCCTGCAGAAAATGCCACAGCGTGGTGAGATGGGTCGCCCGGTTGTGACGACTGCATGGGGTTCCGCCTGCTATAGCATAGGAGGTGTGACAGCCCTGCCCAGGAAGCAAAGGTAAACACAAAACTGTCAGGATGGCACAGATCATGATAGAGATCCCAGTGACGCAGCTGACCAGACAGCAAATTTCTAATCTAACGAAGCAGGAAATAGAAAATCTTTCTGAGCCACAGTTCAGAGCCATGGTTATAAAAGTTATTACAGACCTAACAGCAGATCTTAAACAAGACAGGGAAGAAATGAAGGCTAGTCCTGCTGAAATGAACAAAACACATACAAAACTAATGGTGAGGGCAAGAAAACCAGGGATCAAATCAACAAATCGGAACATAGGGGAGGAACAAACAGTCAACCAGTGCAGAAAGAGGAAACGAAAAGTGAGGAAAATGAGGAGAGGCTCAGAAACCTATGGGACAGCTATTAGCAGGCCATCATCCAAATCATAGGGTTACCAGAAGGTAAAGAAGAACTAGAAATTGAAAAATTATGTGAAAAAATAATGAAACAGAACTTCCCTAACTTGGGGAAGGAAATAGACTTACAGGTCCAGGAAACACAGAGAGTTCCAAAAAAACTGGATTCAGGGAGAAACACACCAAGACATATTATAATCAAAATGTCAAAAATTAAGGATAAAGAGAGAATCTTAAAAGCAGCAAGAGAGAAGAGAATTACGTACAAAGGGGTCCCAATAAGACTATCAGCTGATTTCTCAAAAGAAACTCTGCAGGCAAGAAGGGACTGGCAAGAAATATTCAAGTTAATGAAAAGTAAAAACTTACTGCCATGATTACTTTATCCAGCGAAGCTGTCATTCAGAATAGAAGGGCAGAGAAAGTCCTTCTGGGACCAAGTAAAACTGAAGGAGTTCTCAGATCCAAACCACTGTTACATGAAATGTTAAGGGGACTTGTTTAGGAGAAGGAGGATAAAAACTAAGAACATTAAAATGAAAACTGTATCACAACAACCAACAACAGAAGCTAGGGAATCGAAACAAAGGCAAACTAAGTAGGCAATGAGAATGGGAAAAGAATTATAGGTATGGGGAACATTATGGGGGGAGGTCAGCAGGGAGGAGAAAGGGGGGAAAGGGAGGGAGATGGTACAGGAATTAAGAAGCATAGTAGGAGGGAGTGTAGTAGATAGGAAGAGGTTGAGAAGAACTATATGCACAACCAATGGGCATGGACTAAGGATGGGGACAACTGGAGGTGGGGATGTCACTGGGTGGAGGGGAACAAAGGGAAAAGAAATTGGGACAACTGTAACAGCATAATCAATAAAGCATATTAAAAAAATAAGAGAACATATGAATAACTTAAGCCAACTACATTCAACAACTAAAGGGAAAAGGACAAATTCTTTGGAAAACAGACAATGTACCAAAACTGATACAGGAATAAATAGAAAATCTGAATAGCGCCCCCCCCCCCCGCCCCCAAGGAAATGGCCCTGCATTCTTTGGTTGAAACTCCTCCATGCCAACTTAAGAATTCACTTATTTATCTTTTTGTCTTTCTAAAAAGTAAAGTGTATTGAAGTATTACTCATCTACAATAAAATACCATTTAAGTATACAATTTGTTGAGTTTTAACAAATTTATACACTATATAACTGAAACTACCGAACAGGGGTGGGATCCCCAACGTTCCCACAGTCCATGGTTTCGGGGATGGAGGAGGAGATACTGCTTTTAAGGTACTTTGCATATTGATGGCAAGCTGATAGCTAGATAATAGCTGTGCTACTGCCTTGGCAAAAGGTGTATGTGACTTCCAGGATTTAAAAGAAGGGCGGGCAGCCTTGAGAAGAGGAACATGTTGGAAATGTGCCTTGTTGTAGGAGCATTGAAACTGGAAAAGCCAGTGCCCATGCTGCCTGTCATCTACCAGACCCAATAAGCAGAGACAGGGATTGAGTCTTTATGGGAGCTTTATTCAGATGGTTGGCAGCCTGAGAAGACAACGGGTTTGTACCCTAATAGACTGTCTTAAATTCCAGTATAAAATGGGCCCTTTTATAAGGAAAAGAGTAGGTATGGGGGTTGGAATTCAGGGAAAAGTTGAATTGGATAAAAGCTACAGTGTCCTTTCATCTGTGTCCTGGGTGGTCCCTGTGTCCTCCGCGGTGGTCACCCTGGAGTACAATGGCTTGGATGCCAGCTTGAGTGCTTGCAGTCCTCCTGAGGCACAAAGGTGGAACTGCTTATGGTTTCCTGGAATCAAGGTGGGTCATACCTCCAGTTCCTCAAACGATAGCTTTTTACATACATTGGTTAGTAAGCTCATGCGCTGTTACTTGAAACTAAAATTTTCCAACATTTGAGTCCCCGATCAGCACGTTGTAGCAGCCATATGAGGAGGAGCGAACAGTCATGCAGTTTGTAGTCAGGATCCAGCCATGCAGCCTAGGCTAAAAAAAAAGCAGGTGTAGTAATGCTTTGATGGTGCCTGCTGAAGCCATGAAGGACTCTGCCTTGCAGACTCGAACTCTATCTGGACTCTTGGAACTTGAGACCTACGGAAAGGACACTGCTTAACAATATTGTATGGTGCTCTGGGTCAGCATTTACAATAAATGCAGGCAGAGAGAGAAGAGGGAGAGGGAGGGAGGGAGAGGGAGGGAGGGGGAGAGAGAGGGAGGATGAGGGAGGGTGAGGGAACTAGGGAGAGAGGGGGAGAGATCTGGGGTGTAAGGAGAAGCCACGTGGTTTTGAGAGTCTGCCAGGAGGTCTGGTACCTCTGACTGGCGTATTCTGTAATTGGCCTGCTTTGGCAGAGAGGCACTACTAAGTGTTTTAAGTGTTTTGGGGTATTTTAAAGGGAGTGGGACCACAGTAGAAACCTGATGTTATTCTGAATCTGTAAAACTTTTAAATGAACCCCCTTTCCTTTTCCACCAAACTTCTGTATTGGGAGTCACGCTTCATGGCAGCAGGCAATCAGACCCCACAGCTGTTATAGGACAGCAGAGGCTGGGGTTCTGTAACAGTCCCATCACTGTTAACCCTCCCCTCACCCCACTGCCCCATCACTGCCCCACCACTTAAGAATTTATAAGTCAACGCAGCACCTCGGCCCCTCATATTGGAGGCCGCAGTTCTTAATTGCTCTTCACGCTGGGGAAAAGAGAGGCCGAGAGGTGCGCGCCGCACCCCCGCCCCCCCCGCCCTCAGGCTCCGCCCAGCCCCTGCGGCTCCTGTTTAAGGGCGCGGGAGGGAGTGAAGGCATAGCCGGGGGCTTCAGGATGCCCGAGATGAGGTAGATCTCGCGGTAAGTTACGCCGTTGCCTCGGTAACGGCGTCTTGGTCACGAAAGATGGCGGGGCGAGGTCTTGGGGTCAGGGTCCGTGTAACCCCAAACTCCTGGGTCGTGAATAGGATTGGGGCGCGGGGGGAGGAGTGTCTCGGGTGGTGGTGGTGGTGGTGGCGGCAGGGGACGCCGAACCTCTTTAACTCTGGGTCAGAAAGTCTCCGTCTCTTTTACAGAGACGGACCGCTTCAGGGACGCCACTGCCGCCACGCGTTCAGCAACCTGCTACACCTCGACGAGACTTCCTCGCCCAGGAGGAAGAATATAAGTAAGAAATTTGGCGGCTCACCTTTTCCTTCTTTCTTTCGCCTGAGTGAGGCTGCTTACAAGTACTTTTTATGGTGATTGGATTTTTGGGACCACTCACTGCCCAGCATTCTCTTCTGTCTTTTTAACTTGAGCTCGCCTTCGTCCTAGGTGTTTAAAGTGAGTGAAAATTTAATTTCACCCAAGCAAATGTGTTCGTTAGTAAGATGATACTGCTAAACATGGTTTTGATAGCAAGAACTGCCACGATTAGTTCAGTTTCTTGGTTAAAGAATTCCATGTAATTCAAGTTCCTAGAGTTAACGTCTGTAAATTACTTTTAGGCTTGGTTTCTAAATTGAAAGCTTATCTCTCAGGGCATTTGGAATTACTTTTCTTGTCCACATGTGGTGGAGCCGAGAGAAGGATTTCCTTTTTTTTAAAATATCTGTTCAGCGTAATAAACTATGCTGACAACACGTGCTTTCATTCTTGGATGATTTCACTCTTCACCCCCCCACCCCACCCCAGTTTTCACACAGATGCCAAGAGTAATCATTTTATTTGATCAGGTCATTCCCTTGCCTAAAACTTTGCAGTGGTTTCATGTTGAACTTCGAAAGCTCTGTCAGATCTGGCTCCTGCGCCTTGTTTGATCTTGTGCTCTCTCTTATGCCTACAGCTCTCCAGTCTACTTGACCTTTCAGGTCCTCAAGCTTTTCCCTTAGCTCTCCTTGAAGGCAGTCACGCATGCCTGCTCCGTGTAATGCTCAGAGTGGCCTTCTTTGACTATGCTAAATAGGCTCCTCTGTTACTCTTTTTTTATTGTCTTATTAATTTTTTCTTTGCGTTTAGCATAACCTTACAATAAATTCATTTGTTAGTTTACTTTCTGTCTTTTTCCTCCACTGGATGATGAGTTCCACAAGGTCCAACGTCCAAGGTATTTTTTCATTGTATATACCCTTACAACAAAAATTATATTTTTAGCAGTTCACTTTCTTTTTAAAGTAACTAATTTAAATTTGGATCACATTCCAGCAGTTCTTTAAGCTGTTAAACAGAGTTACCATATAATCTGTACTTAAAATTAAAATATATTTAAAGTTAAAACTGATATGTACTCTCTTTAGACAGAGAAGGAAAACTCTGACTCCAAAAAACCTCCGCTGCCTTGCGGCATACCTCTTCAAGGGAAAGGCTAAGGGAGTAAACCCCGACAGAAAATCCGGAGCCGGAGTCCCTAAGGCGGTTTGACGTTGTAGTCAACACCGGCAACTCCTGCGGCGCACCTGAAGCCAAGCTGTATTGACTCCGTCTTTCCCTTGGACCCTTCAGCTGCGAAGAGAGGGGGGCTCTGCTGCATGGGCAACAGCAGACCCTCCATATCACCCTGCCCAGGCTCTGTAGCTTCAGCTCCACTGGAGAGGACACTCCAGCGTCATCGCAAGATGTCGATTCAACATGGGAGGAGACAGATACCGTGTCACTCCCGAGTCGGACTGCACAGCCATTCTCGACAGTGCAGATAGACTCTTAAGAAGCTACACCATCGTCTCTCGAGACGGACGGCTGCCGCCGACGACGACTCTCTTTAGATGAATGAGACACATGCCCCCTTGCCATAACTGTAGGAATATAATTATTCCTATTTGATGAAATGGGTCTATTCCAGTTTAAGACTGGACTTAAGAAACAGATCTGTTGTCCATACACAATTCTGAATCTGCTGTGCTCAACCTAAAAGTTATTTCCATCACCATACACCAGATAGCATTAACTACCTGTATTGATTAGGTCAATTCATTTGTTTATTGAAGGGTATATTTTGCACCTGGCTCTGGCTGTCTTTAGTAATATGGTCCTGCTTAAAGGCAGGCATCTACAGGAGCTGTTCTATTTTAGCAAAAGTTGTTTTGTGGTAAAGGCACCCAAGTGTTAACTTGTTCTGTAACCTGTACTCTGCAGTGTACAAATTGGAGGCATTACAATAGTAGTTTCAAGCTCTGACTGAAACTTGTAGATCATTTCTGCACCATGGAGAAGAGCAAAATGGCCATTTTTTATTGTGATAAAATTGGTATACATTATATATATATTAGGTGTCCGATATTATAATTCAGTATTTGTATATACTACATAGTGATCACTACTGTAAGTCTTAATTACTCCCTCTCCCAACCCTTACCCCTCTATTATCTATTTTTTGCATCTATGAGTTTATTTTTGTTTTGCTTTGTTTTCTCTCTCTCATTTTTAGATTCCAACATATAAGTGAAATCATATGGTATTTGTCTTTGGCCATTTTTATAGGCAAGAATACAAGTTCATAACACAGTATTTTGCTACACGTTGTTTTGATGTTAAGCATATTATGATGTCTTTTCAATCAGCTGAACACAGGACTTCCCAGGGGTTTCAATCCAGAATTGGAGGAAACAATCACTACGAGGATAGACTAAGGAACATGTTGATTATTGAAATCAATAAATTTTCCAAGTTTCATGTGTATATCATACAACCAGAGAGCTAAACAATAATATTATGTGACATCTGTTTTAATTGGTCTTGATAACTGGTAGGGCAAACCTCCACACCACCCCCCACCTCCCCAACCCCCTGCCTATAAATGTCATTTACATTGTATTTATAGATTAATTTGCAAAGAACTTACATTTTGATGCTATTGAATCTTCCATAAATATGGTACATTTCTATTTACACATGGGTATTTTGGTGTCTGTTAATAGTATTTGATCATATTACTACATAAAAGTCTTGCATATGTACTTTTCACATTGTTCCTTATAGTTTTTATTGCTATAATTAATGGCTTTTTTTCCTATTATATTTCCTAATTGGCTAGATGTATTGGAACATTGATTTTTGTATATTGATCCTAACACCTGTCTACATAAATATAGGTCATCAGGTCTGCTTAACTTTTTTTTTTAAGTTGTATCATAGCTGTCAGTTGTTAGAGTGAAAGGTTACAAAGCAAAAGCAGTAGGAAATGGTGCATGGTGGGAAGTCTGGGGAAAACCAGGCAAAAGCTTCTTACAATCCTCTCTTGGAGGTTTTCAAAAAATAATGAATGAATATTGGCTTTTTTTTCAAATACTTTTTCTGCATCAATTTATATGATCATATTTTTTTAGTTTGTTAATGTGATGATTGCATTAATTGATTTTGAATGTCAAATGAGCCTTACATACCTGGAATAAATCCTGTTTCATTGTGGTATATAATACTTTATACATTGTTGGATTTTATTTACTAATATTTTATTAAGGATCTTTGCATCTATTTCATGAGAGATACTCATCTGTAGTTTTAGTTTCTTGTAATGTCTTTTTCTGGTTTTGGTATTACCTTTATTCTGGCCTCATAGAATTAGTTAGAAAATGTTCCTTCTGCTTCTAGTTTCTGGAAGAGATTGTAGAGTATTGGTATCATTTCCTTCTTAAATATTTGGTACAGTACACCAGTTAAAAGCGTCTGGGTCTTGCGCTTTCTGCTTTGGAAGTTTTATAATTATTGATGTAATTACTTTTTGATATATGCCTCTTCATATTATCTATTTCTCCATGTGTGAATTTGATAGTTTGTATCTCTCAAGGACTTGACTTATTTCATCTAAGTTAATCACATTTGTGGGCACAAGTTGTTCATAGTACTCCTTCATTATCCTATAGTCCATGGGATCAACAGTGATGGCTTCTCTTTAATTTGTAATATTAGTATTTTGTGTGTTCTCTCTTTTTTTCTTGGTTAACCTGGCTAGAATTTTATAATTTTTTTTGTCTTTTCAAAGAATTAGCTTTGGTTTCATTGATTTTCTCTATTGTTTTTGTTTTAAATGTCATTGATTTCTGCTCCAATTTTTATTACCTCTACTTCCTTTAGGCTTAAATTGTTCTTCATTTTCTGGTTTTCTAAAATGGAAGCTTAGATTGCGGGTTTTAGATCTTTCTTTTCTAATACATGCATTTAATGTTACAAATTTCCTTCTAAGCTTTGCTTTTACTGTATCCCACACATTTTTACCCATTGTATTTTCATTTAGTTAAAAATATTTTTAGATTCCCTTTATCTTTTGACCTATGAGTTACTTATAAGGATTTTTTTTGTTTAATCTTCAAATATTTAGCAATTTTCTAGTTGTCTTTCTGTTTTTGATTTCTAATTAAATTCAGTTATGGTATGTGAACATACTTTATATGATTTCTACTCTTTTAAAATTATAGGGTGTATTTTATGGACTACAATATGATCTATGTTAGCAAATGTTCCATGTGAGCTTGAGAAGGATGTGTATTCTGTGGTTGTTAGATGGACTATTTTATTCTCATCCTGTATTTTTAATTAAGTTAAAAAAACTTTTCCAATTATATCACCTATAGATTATTTTATCCACTGCTCATTTTGATTGCCAGTCTCTTGTCTCTATCTTCAGCAGTAGTGAGGCAGATACCTTTTTCCATGGTGAAGAGAAATTGTCTTTGCCAATAATAAAGATATTGGAGAGCTGAGTGGCAAAGCTATTTATTGCCTTTGATATCTTTCACATGAACCATATTAAAAGAATCAGAATGTTTCTGTCTCTTGGTGATCACACCAGTTCTTCCCAGGTTAGCACCTCTGGTTACCACCATACAGTTTCCAATCAATCTGAATTGTGTCATTCACATTGATGAGGAAATCAGAGTGGAGTGAGCATCATGAGTAACCAGAGGAGAGATTCCTTTGGGCCCACAAAGATCTTTCTCACTCTGCAAACTTGTATGTGGCCTCCTCAGCTATAATATAATGAACAGCAAAGCAACCCTTGGTATTATAGATCAGACAGAAATTATTTCTGGTCTTGCTGATGATATCCATAAAACCAGCAGAATAGAATAGATTGTATTGGTTCAGACCTTGCTTCAGAGCTGCAACACACCTGCATTTACTTCTTGGGACCGAAAGAGTTGGATTCACTCCAAGTACCAGTGCTGGAGCAGCAGAGTGCTAAAAAGGCACCAGTCACACTGAAGTGTTTGGCATCAGGGCAAGACCTGGAGGGGCAGCTTTCTCTCAGACAGTAGTGCTGGCAGAGGCTTTTGTTCCTTTTCTGAGCCCTTCCCCCACAGAGCTGGCAGGCTGGCTCCATATCTGAGTCTCCATCAACCTCTCTGCTTAACTTTTATTCATTCTGTAGAGTCCCTTGGATTTTTCATAAACACAGTTATATGCAAATTATCATTGTTTTCTCCCTTTATACTTTCTCATGTACCTTTTTTCTTGATGTGGTTAGATCCTGCAGTTCAGTATGGAATAGAAAAAGTGGTGAGCATCTTTATCTTGTTTATGATTTTTAAGGAGCCCACTTTTAATAACTTATCACTGTGTTGGAGTTTGCTATAGAATTTTGGTAGATTTCTTTTATCAGGCTTAAGGATGCTGTTTCCCTTAATTCCTACTTTGAATGAATGTTAAATTTTATCAAAACTTTTTTCTCCAAATTAATTTAGGAGATGAAATGTTTTTTTCATCCTCTTGTTTAATGTTTTAATATACTGAACTACAAAGGCAGATTTAAAAAGTTTTTCTTTTAAAGACTGCTAAATATGTTGCTTTCATTTTATGTAGGTTTTTTTTACATCTATGAACAAAAATAAAATTGGTGTTTCACTTTTTTTCTAGTTCTTTTCCTTTCTGGTTTTGATACCAGTATTTTCCTTATAAAGTGAATCTTATTCCTGTTTTAGAAAAATTCTGTTCTTGGGAGCTTTTTGTTATCAGGGATCATCTGCTGCTCTTTGATTAAAATTGTGAAACAGACTGGTGTGGGCTTTTTTCCCCTTATCAATTTAGTTTCTTTAATAATTGTTGCTTCTAGAATAAATTTTGGTTATTTGATAGTTTTCTAGAAAAGTGTCCATTTAATGTGTTTTAAAATATATTAGAATAAATTTATTCTAATTATCACTTATTTCTTAAATCTTGGTTGTCTCTGTAACCCAGTATACAACCTTTTGGGGACTTGCCAATGTTGTCTATATATTTTATTGCTCTTTTCAGAGAATTAGCTTTTGGTTTTATTGCTAATTTGTATTTTTAAAATTTTTTCATTAGTCTTATCTTTATTATTTCTATCTCTTCTAATTGTGGTGGATTTATTTTTTCTTTTTTTTATTAGTTTTGTCTTTCTTATTTTTTAATAAATACATTTAATTTCTGTAAATTTCTCTCCAACTTTCTCTGTATTGCAGGACCTGTTTTGACATCTATTTCTTTTGTGCTAATTTAATATTTTTAAATATTTTATGATTTTCATATAGGTTATTTAAAGAGTGTGTTTTTTGTTTCTAAACATGATTTTTTCTTGTTTTAATTTTATTTTAATTGCACTATAGTCAGAATGTATATAACATTGATTTTTCAAAAATGTATTGAAACTTAGTTGTGATTAAATACAATACATGCTCACTTTTTAATAATATTCTTTGATAGTATATTACTATTTTTGACCAACTGTTAGATCAAGCTAATTAATTTTTATGTCCATAAGTATACCATCCTTTTTTCCCTAGTAGCTGCAATGGTTTCTGTTAAGAGATGTGCTGAAATCAACTATAACTATGTTTGAAGAATGATTATTAATGTAATTGTGTTCATTATTTGTTTGGAGGATATATTATTTGATTTATTTAAATTCTCTAGAGATGAATTATTCCTTTCATTATTATGTAGTGTCTGTTATATCTTTATTCATTCCTTTATAGTCAAACCTTGTATGTCATTTAGCTGTAAGAGAGTATTCCTTATATTGTATCTGATAATTTCTGCCTTCTAATAAGTGAATTTATTTATATTATTTTGTTGGTTAATTTGAAGTTGTTTTGGCCATAATATTTTTTGTGTTTTGTATTTACTATGCTTTTTTGTTGTTGTTGTTCCATCTTTTCTATTGAATGAGTTTATATTTTGTTTATTTTTCTTTTACTGGTTTGGAAAGACCTTATAATGCTTTAACTTGGTTTCCACCGGCCTGTCAGTTAGATACTAGATATTTTACTTCCTTTTGTTCTGAATATCCCTGCCTGATATTTTTATAGCCTGTACTAATTTAGATTTATCATTATGTTTTCTAATTTCTTTGCTCACCATGATTCTTTCTTTTTCCAGGTTTAATTTTTTTCTTCCTGAAGTGAAAATTTGAGTCTTAAAGCCTCCAGTCTTTTCTGAAAAATTTCTTACTTATTCTTCAAAGACAGTTTAGCTGAACATATGAACATAGAATTCGAGATGGCCAGTATTTTTCTCCCCACAGTTCATTAGAGATACCATTTCAATGTCCGTTGGAATGTAGAGATGTTGATGAGTCATGTACTTGTCAGCTTTTTAGACAATCATGCTGGTAACTATCTGTTCTTATTAAATATTTGCTTTGGTGGTTTAAAGGATACTCTCTTGGTCTTTGCAGTTCTGCCATCTCACTATAGTGTGTACAGATGTGCATTAGTTTTCTTAATTCTGTTGGAAATCCATCTCTTTCTTTGTTTCTGGAAAATTCTCAGCATATGTCTTCAAATATTGACATTCCCTCCTTATCTGGGATTTCCTTCTTTACCTTCTATTAGGTAGATATAAGTCTGTCTTTGTCATATAGTCTGTCTTTAATGAATGTTAATCTTTCCTTCATACTTTTAACCTTGTTTCTCTACCTCCTTTTAGGTGATTTCCTCATATCTGTCTTCTAATTCATTTATTCCTCCTTCAGTTCATTCTGTTGTTCAACTTATGCATTGACTTTGAACTTTAAATTTCTTTGACTGTTTTCATTTAGGTAATTTCTATTTGGTTCTTTTCCATATTCAGCGTTCTTTTCTAATAATGTCTGATTCTTACCTAATGGTTTCTATTCTTGCTTTGGTTTTTTCTTAAGTGAAAAATGCTTATTTAAAAATCTTTTTAAGATTGTTTTATTATCTTCAGTTCTTGTACAAATTTTGTTGCATCTGCCGAATCTCCCTTTTGGTGACTCATTTCTTCATGCCATTTGTTATCTTTGTGGAGTCATCTTTAGCAGGGTTTACTTTCTGAGGGGGTTGTATATGTTATAGATGAGTAAATGTCCTTAAGTGTGGTTTTGCATTTAGCTTACCAGTTTTTCACTGGCCAACTTTCTATATTAAAGTTTTGTTATAAAATCTCTCTACCATCTGAGTGAGATGAACTTGGACTACATTCCTCTATGTTCTCACTACTCACAAGAAATTCTTTTTCACCTCTGGCTATAGTTTCATTTCTGCTCACCTAAGGTTATGGTTAGTGTTTTTGTTTGTGTTTAACAGGTGTGGCTCTTCATGACTCCCACACATGCATCATTTTTTAGGTGTTAAGCTGTTTTGTCTTCTGTTCCTGTTAACTGCCCTCACATTTAGTTGCTGCTTTATTTTTGGTGCCAAGGTATTTCTCTTGCCTGAGTTTGAACTTAGCAATATATCCTTCATTATATTATATCCAGTATTTCCATTGGTTCTGAGCAGAAGAAAAGCCTTCTGAGTCATCTTGGTCTACTATATTGACCAGAAGCTTCTGATAGTTCTTGTTAGGGAAATGTGAAACCTCAGATAATTCTATCTTATATGGAACCTCAAGTCTTTATTAGGTAGTTTTCTTTTGATTAACTATCAAAATATAAAAATATTTCCTAAAACATTGGACTATTTTAAGAACGGATATGTTACTGATTTTTTGGGGGGAGGCAGAATTGGTGTTGCAGGTGGTTTGTGTTACTTCTGAATCACATACCTAATAAAAACAAACAACAAAAAATCTCATTTTAAAAGTTGCTCAACATGTTTTCTTCATATAACTTCAAAAGATCCTTGATGGTCTAGAAAATTTTTTTATTTTATTCTATGAATAGAAAAAAAAAAGTTACATGCTTTTGAATATGTTTATTACAGTGTTACTTTAAAAGTGAAAAAGGGACTTGAACTAACAATAGTAATAGATTAATATTATGTTAACTTCAACTATCAGAGTATTTTATATCCATTTAAGGCACTAATTATAAAGAGATAAACATCTATCTTCTATTTGTTATGGGAAAACAAATATAGTATATAGTATGTATATACTATAGTTCATCCCAAGAAGGTGGAGCATGGAATTGAGTTTATCCTTCCTAAAGAAATTATTCCACCTGAAGTGAGGGTCAGAGAGAGGCCAGGAGTTACACTGTTTGAATTTCTACCATAAAAAAAGAAACAAAAAAAAGAAAGGAATCATGGGGAGTTGGAGATAAGTGTTCTAATAGTTATGTTAATTTTAGAATAAAATGTGTTTATTTTGGAATTTGTTGCTTAGCTGAAGTGTAGTTACTGAAATTTAATTACTTGTATTTTTGTTAGAATCTTTAGTACATCCTAATTAGTAAATTATTTTCTGCCTTTAGGCGTTTAAACGCAGAATTGGAGGCAAAAACAGCTGATCTGGTTCGACAAGCTGAGGAAGCAATAGTAAGTAAATGTTGCTAGTAATTTCGTGTAAGTGCTAGATTTTTAATTCAATTTATAAGATACATACAAAAATACACAAAGTGTTAATTTTCAGCTCAATGAATTATCAGAGATTGAACCATGAATATGTGTATAGGTAGGTATATGTATATGTGCACGTATGTGTTTTTGGTAAGCACACATTTTCTAAAAGCCACTGAAAATTTTTCTATTTAGATGTCCAATCTAATAAGAACATTAATATTTACTAATCTTTCCATTATTTTAAGATTAATATTTTGAGAGTAGTTATGTGGAATTAACACTAATAATTTGGTAAGGAAAGAAAGTAATTTCTTGGCAAAAATTGGATAAAGGATAATAATCGTCGAACATCAGATGGTAATTTGTTTCTTAAATTCTGCAGTTGGTTATAACTTAAATTCTTAAGGCTAGACCATCATCAGATTTATAGTTAGGAAAAATGTAGTGAGGTTTTAACAGTAGACAATGTAAGTGTATTTTGCCTCATTCTGAGTACTGAATTGGTTATTCCTGCTTTAAGCATCTATTCTTTAGCATCAGCATTTCCATTATTAATTGATAGTATATAGTAGCATTCCTTAGAGGAATAAAGTGGCTGCTTTCAAACATACTTTCTTTAGTTCTTACTCATTTAAATATAATGTCTTTTTATAGATTTTATTTATTTTTAGAGAGAGGTGAAGGGAGGGAGAAAGAGAGGGAAAGTAACATCAGTCTGTGGTTGCCTCTTGCACACCCCAACTGGGGGCCTGGCCTGCAACCCAGGCATGTGCTCTGATCAGGAATCGAACCTGCGACCCTTTGTTTTCGCAGGCCGGCACTCAATCCACTGAGCCACTCCAGCCAGGGCATAATTCTTTCTTTTAAACCCCACCCTCCACCCCATCTTGGAGTTGATGGGGGCAGGGAAGAAGAGGCAATATTTTATTTTAAGGCCCTGTACAGCTTCATTATTATTTGTTAGTTTAGAATAAGGAACATTTTATATATATAGTACTCCCTCACTTACCATGGGTATTATGTTCTAGACCCCCCGCCATAGGTGAAAATCCACAAAGTAGGAACCTTATATTTATTTTAGTATTTATATATATTTTAAGGCTTTATAAACCGTTCCCAAACACTTATAAACTGTTCCCCGTCCCTTAGTAAGCTTTCCCACTCCCTTATTAACCTTTTCCATACTTTTATAAACACACTACTTAGGTTCTTAAACATATTCTACACTCTTAAACCTACATAACTTTAGCAACATACATATACAGTACCACAAGATCCCATGATATAGTGAAAAATCTGCAATAAGTAATTAAATATCATATTTTTAAAAATCCCACGATACAGTGAGGATGTGATAAGTGAACTGCAATATCGAGAGGGACTACTGTATGTGTGTATATATATACACACACGCACATATATATATATAATTTCTGGTAATATATTTAGGTAATGGTTGCAGATTTGCTAGTTATATTTGTAATTAAATATTTCACTAAAAAAGAAATATTTTTATTACATCTTTTTTAGTTTTTGCCAATGTCTGAAGAGCCAGAAAATACTTGAAGAAACCCAAAGTTATAGTAGAATAAAGGGTTCGTTATGTATTCTGCTCCAAGAGCCCTCTAATAAGGACCTCCTTTTACTTATTTATTTCGAAAAAAAAAAAAGAGTAGAGCAGAAAACTGGGAAGGTCTGGGAAAGGGAAGAAGGCATTCCTGCCCCCACAGAAGCTAATGGATATAATTTTTTGCCACATTGAATATTAGTTTACTCACTTTCATTGCTTGATACATCTTTGCCAAAAGGTTTTACTCTTACTGCTTCTTTTTTAGCCTTTTTGTGGTATTCTTAACATTGAAGCTTTGTGTGATTTGTGAGAAATTTTTCTAACCATTAAACAGATTTATGTTTTTATTTCTTCTGAGTCTAATTTCCTTTGCACGTTACACAAGATAGAAGACTAATGTAGTGTGGAAGCAGGAGTTGGATAAGATATTGTAATGGCATTGACACTCTTACATTTTTTTCCTTTAGAATTGACTTTCTTAACCCAGAATGAATTAAAGGTGAAACTACATTGTAACAGACATTATTTTCATACCATAGTGTTTAGAATTCTGTGCCTTGATTTCATGGAAACTGTGAAACAGCTCTGAAATGATGAATGATCAGAAAGGCACTTGAATAGATTCTACTTTTGTGGTTTTTTTTTTTTTTTTTTTTTTTTTTTTTTTTTATCCTATGTGGCTTATTTTTACTCATTTAACTAGAGAGATCAGCAAGAAGTACAATCTCGGCCTATTTCAGCACAAATTAAATCATATGAAGAGGAAGATAATTACAGTTCAAGGTAAGTCACTTAAACTCTCAAAATGGCCTTTTGTCTTAACTGGGTAAATACTTTAAGATTGATTTTATTTTTAATTAAGATCTGTTCAACATAGAGCATTATGTTATTTTCAGGTGTACAATAATTATTTGATATTTATGTATTGTGAAATGGCCACCACAATAAGTCCGGTTAACATCTATCACATACATGGCTACAGAGTTTTTTTGTGTTGATGAGAACTTTTTAAAACCTACTTTGTTATCAACTTTCAAATATGCAATACAATATTATTAAATATAGTCATTATACTGTACATTACATCCCCATGGGATTCCACCGAGAGGTGAGGGCTGTAAGCAGTTCGCTCTCGCAGAGAAGGAAAACTCTGACTCCAAAAAACCTCCGCTGCCTTGCGGCATACCTCTTCAGGGGAAAGGCTAAGGGAGTAAACCCCGACAGAAAATCCGGAGCCGGAGTCCCTAAGGCGGTTTGACGTTGTAGTCAACACCGGCAACTCCTGCGGCGCACCTGAAGCCAAGCTGTATTGACTCCGTCTTTCCCTTGGACCCTTCAGCTGCGAAGAGGGGGGGGGTCTGCTGCATGGGCAACAGCAGACCCTCCATATCACCCTGCCCAGGCTCTGTAGCTTCAGCTTCACTGGAGAGGACACTCCAGTGTCATCACAAGATGTCGATTCAACACGGGAGGAGACAGATACCGTGTCACTCCCGAGTTGGACTGCACAGCCATTCTCGGTGGTGCAGATAGACTCTTAAGAAGCTACACCATCGTCTCTCGAGACGGACGGCTGCCGACGATGACCGACATCCCCATGACTTATTTATTTTATACTAGAATTTTGTTCCTTTTTACTTCCTTTACCCATTTTCCTCACAACCCTATCCTCAGCCTCTGATACCAATTTGTTCTTTGACTATGAGGTTTTTTTTTGTTTTTTTGTTTATCTCACATACAGATGAGATTATATGATATTTGTCTTTCTCTGTCTGACTCGATGTCCATCCCTGTTATCGTAAATGGGTCTTCTTTATGGCTGAATAATATTTCATTGCATTTATATACCACATCTTCTTTGTTCATTCATCTGTCAATGGACATTCAGCTTGTTTTCATATCTTAGCTATTGTAAATAATGCTGCAATGAAAGTGGGGTGCAGACATCTTTTCAAGTGTGCTTATGTTTTCTTCAAATAAATTGGAATTGCTGGATCATATGTGTAAGAACGGTGTTGCTCAGAGAACCATGAGGAGGCAGCAAGCGGACAAAAAAGTTTATTGAGGGAATTAGGAAGTGGGGAGGAAGCTGTGCCGCGAATGGCCAGACTCTGGGGTCCTAGGGAAGGAGGGTGCTGTTTTATAGGGGGAAGAAAAAAGAAACTATTGAATTCAGTCGTTATCTCGCAGCTGTGAGTCTAGGGCTGATCAAGGTCAAACGGAGCTTGGGTTGATGTACCCCACTATCATGGGAAACTCCCAGACAGCTGCAGGCGGGTGGGAGGAGGGGGAACAGCATGGGAACCAAGGCTGTCATTCTATCCTTTTTGTTTTAATAAAAAGAGGCAAGGAGTGGGGTGTGTTTTTTTTGGGGGGGGTGACAGAGACTGATTGGGAGAGGGGTTGTCGAATCTATTCTTCTATAATGACTTCCTGCTGAGTTTGGAGCGATGAGAGGGGATTGAGTGCCGGCTTGGGGTTATCTCTTGCCACAGGTTGATAGCTGGAAGATCTTTTTCTTTTTTTTTTTTTTATTAATGTTTTTTATTGATTATATTGTTACAATAGTTCCAATTTTCTCCCCCTTGCTCCCCTCCACCCAGCACCCCCACCCCCAGCAATCCCCCCCAAGTCCATACCCCTGGTTCGTAAAAATTAACTATCCCCCCCCTCTCAAATATTAGGACCCTTTGTAATCTTGTAAAGGACAATGGGTGGAGGTCTCAAGGATAGCTGGAAGATCTTAATAAGAGTACATTATGGATGGTAGAGGTTGTCATGGATTGGACCGTTTTTTGAATAAAGTTAACTAGCAGTTTGAGGAAGCAAGGGCCAAGGGCGAGGAATAATAGGAGGAGAAGCAGTGGGGTTATGAGAGGCACTAGAATCTCTTTGAAGGGAGAGGAGAAGTATGAGAGGAACGTTTTAAATTAGGATTTTCTGTATGTCTGTTCCCCAGCTTGGGCAATAATGTCAATGTGTTTTTTATGTGTGAATGTATGATGTGATAGGTATATTTGGAGTTAGTGTATATAGTGACATGATGACTTTTTGTAAGAGCCAAGGCCTACATTAGTTTAATAAGTTTTGCCTGTTGGGAAGAGGTGCTGGAGAGCAAGTGTCCTGACTTAATGACGGAGGTGAGGGTAGTGATGGCATATTCTGCTCCTTCTGGGCTGACCTTGTAGGAGCTTTTATCTATAAACCAGGATTCTACCTGGGGTAGAGGGGTGTCTTGTATGTTGGGGAAGGGGTGTGAAAAGGAGGAGAGATGTTGAGTGTAGTGATGCGTATGGGTGTGGGAGTTGGGGAGGGGAAGTAATGAGGCAGGGTTGAGGGGAAGAGCTGATTTATGTAGGGAGATTTGAGGATTATGAAATAGTTGGGCGTGTAAGAACTGAATTCAGGAAGAGGAGGCTGCAGCGATGGCCTGGTGGGTTAGTAGGCCGGAAATAGCATGGGAGGAGTGGACTGTTACCTGGGCAAAGGGAACTAACCTAAGGGTTTTTTGACTGAGAATTGCTGCTGCTGCTAAGGTGTGGAGGCAGGCCGGCCACCCTAGAAAGGGAGAATCAAGTGGTTTGGAAAAATAGGCTATAACCCGTTGGTCTGGTTTATATTGCTGTGCTAACAGCTCGAGAGTAAAGCCATCTTTTGTGTTGGTGTATAGGAGGAAAGGTTAATTTGGGTTTGGGAGGGCTAAGGCTGGGGCTTGGCTGAGTGCTACTTTGAGTGTGGTGATAGGTTTAAGGAGAGCTCGAGAGTTTCCTAGGGGTTTAAACAAGTCTCTGGCTGTTGCTTGATAGAAAGGTTTGGCTAGGTATTCAAAATTAGGTATTTAAATTTTGAAAAATTGGCGAGGCCTAAAAATGATAGGAGTTTCTCTTTAGTATGAGGCAGGGGGAAGGTAGTTATTAGGTCCTGTCTTTCTCGAGTGGGGGTGATGGAGAGTCCGAGATATGTGACCTGGGTCCGAGAATTGGCCTTTGTTTCTCGACACACGGTATCCCCGACTGGCAGGAAAGTTTAGGAGCTGGGCAGTATGGAGATGAGAAAGGTTTTTAGATCGACTATAGAGAAGGAGATCGTCCACGTACTGTAGGGGGACGCTTGGGGAAGATTAAGCTGCTGTAAGTCGGCTGCTATGGCTTGACTGAAGAGTTGGGAACTATCTCGAAACCCTTGAGGCAGGACTGTCCGCATCAGTTGTTGGGTTATTTTTGTGGTTGGGTCAGTCCAGGTGAAGGCAAAGAGGTCTTGGGAGGCTGGGGAGAGTGGGATAGTGAAGAAGGCATCTTTGAGGTCTAGGATGATAAAGTGGGAAGTTTTGAGGTGGGATTATTTGGTGGGGGTATGGAGTCAAAATAACTAAGAGACATAGATGCGTGCAGTTTGGTTAGAATATCGCATCCGAGAAGTGGGGTTGGGCTGTGGGGCAGGACTAGAAAGGAGAGGGTGAATGCCTGATGCCCAATGAGACAGGTTAGGGGAAGGGTACTTAGAGGTTGGGTCACCTTGCCGTCTATTTTTATAACCAATATGGCAGAGGGAGTTAGGAGCCCTGAAAATTCGGGCAGGACAGAATACGTAGGTACCGTATCAAGGATAAAGGAGACAAGCTTACTTGCCACCAATATGTTTACCCTGGGTTCTGCCAACTATGATGGTGAAAGGCGCGGCTTTCAAACCCGGGCCCCGTCAGGCGGTGGAAAGTCCAAGGAGGTCTGGAACCGTAAGGCCAGCATTCAAATCCACTGCCGGGGTAGGTGGGCTAGTCCCTGATGGACAGGCTACCTTCCAATGACCTGTCTTTTGACAGAAAGGGCAGGGACTGAGGGGAGGTAAGTGGGGGTTTGGACAGAGCTTTGTCCAATGTCTCTCCTGACGGTACCAGAAACGGGCCCGGAGGCTGCCTGATGGTGGAGGCTTTGCTTTTAGGTTTAATTTAATTTTTATTTTCGGAGGAATTTTTTAGGGCATTAGCCAGCAAAAGAGAGTGCTTGTATTTCCATTTTTGTGGCTCCTTCTCCCTCTCCTCTTGTCGGTTTTATATTTGGAAGACGATTTGAGTAAGTGTATATTGTGGGGGGTGGTTAGGAGGACTAGATGTGGACCGGACCACCGGGGAATGAGAGCTTTAGGTGTAAGGATTTTAAGATAGATATAGTCTTTTGGCGTAATGGGGAATTTTTGATGATTAGTGGATGAGGTGGGTAGGATTGAATTGGCCTGGCTCTGGAGGGTGGATCTCAAGTGTGAGAGGATAGGGAGGTAGAAAATTTGAGGTGTTGGTATGATTGTGAATTTGGGCTAATATGTAAGGATGAGTAGGAGTTTTGGTCAACTTTATAGTGTATGAAGGCCAGGTCTAAGGTGTGGTTGTAGAGAAGGGAAGGGTTGAATGCACCTAAGGAGCAAGGCTGAATGTGGGTGTCGTTGACATGTCTGAAGCAGATGCAGAGAGCGGTGGCTATAGTGGGGAGTGGAGACTAGAGGGGAGATGCTGAACGGAGGTTGAGAGGAACTTGGGGAAGGGGAGGCAGGGCTGGGCCTCTGGGATTGGCTGGAGAAGGTGGCAGCAGCAAGGGCGGGCGGGGAGGAGGAGGAGGGATGAAGAGTAGCCTGGCAGCGGGGGTAGGGAGGGTGGGTGCTGGGGGGAATTAGGTGACAGAGGTCTTGAAAGCGGCGGGGCGCGGACACTCGGGGGACCAGCTGCGACTCTGGACACGAGTCGGGCCCTTCCTGTGGATCGTCCTAGCTGCGGCGGGACGGGAGCGGGGGCGCACGCACTCGCTCCAGGGCTGGGGCGAAGCCGTGCGCCCCTGTGGGCGCGCGCGACCGCTGAGATTCAGCACCGGTAGTCTGGGAGGCGGGCAGGGGCCGGGGGAAGCGAAGCCGCGCGTCCTAGTTCTCCCTTGGCCGCCTGGCCACTGTGCGGGGAGACAGGAGCGCACCGGGGACAGTGCCAGGTGGGGAGTTTGACTCGGGCTGCGGGTCTGGATTCGCCGGCCTCGCGGGTGCAGGTGAAATACCACTACTATGACCATTTTTTCACCGACCTGGTGAGGCGGGGGCGGGACGAACCCCGGGAGCTCTCACTTCTGGCGCCAAGCCCCTGGCGGCCCCCTCTCGAGCCAGGGTCTCGCGGCGCGGGGAGTGAAAGTGTTTAAATGTAAGAAGCTTTTAGATCAGTGGAAAGATGTTTAGCAGTAAAGGGCAAATGTAATTAGAGGGGTTTCTTTGAGCCAGATTAACAATACTAGCATTAGAAAAGGGGCATTCTGCAGCTCAGCACAAACTCCTCTGAGAACAAATGACATCCGAAATCCTCTGGTCTGTGAACAAATGTTTTGATTATTGTTAAAAATCTTTTGGCATTTATTTAATGTGTGTGTGTGTGTGTGTGTATGTGTGTGTAAGGAAGAAGGAGAAGGGGTTAAAGGGGGTGCAGAAGGTTGAGAGGAAGGTGGCTTTTTTCGGATAAGGAGAATTTGGTGGATAGTGAGCTGTTTGCAGAGAGAGAGTGGTCTGAAGAGTTTAGAAAGCCTAAGCATAGGGAAACGATTTTGACCGCCTATCCAACTGCCAGAGAGTTATGGAGGTCTGTGAGAACTCTGAAGTTAAGTGTGCCATTGTTTTGGCTACTGACTGGTTATTTAGAGGATATTGGAGCCACGTACGTGACAGTGCCTTGACTTCTCCATTTAGTTGGAGAGGTCTGAGATTATGGGTTAAACACTCAAGGGGGGTATTTTTGGGTGGGAGGAACTGGCTGATTCCCATGGTGACGGTTACAGTTATTGTGGGTCCGAGAAGGAAGGAGAGGGGTAGGGGAGTTCAAGCCAACGTTTCCGGCTCCACGCTGTCCAGACAAGCATCCCTGTTTCGACCAGAGAGTGGAGAGGCCAAAGGCCGAGAGGAGAGGCACTGATTTATTCCAGGTGTCCCTGGGTTTATCAGGCCCGGGAGAGAGGGATCTGGACTGACCCGGAAGAGGTGGTTCCGACTGAGCGCTCAGATTTAGGGCCAGACTACTTGGAATGGTCTCCGATTAGACCAGGAAACAGAACCACCAGAGAAAACGGAGGCGGAGACCTCACCCATAAATCCGAGGGCCGGTGTTGACTGGGGGTAGATGGCAGTTGGGGGAGGGGTTGGCAAGCCAGAGAGGAAGCTCCAGCCGCAGACCTATGGAGGTCTGAGTGACTCCAGGTCCAAGGATTGGGGCCGGCTTGCCCCCCCACCCCCCACCCCCGAGTCTGACTCAGGAGTCCCAATTGAGCTGGTGCCCCAATCCTGGGTTTCAACACTATAATGTAAGAATGGTGTCGCTCAGAGAACCATGAGGAGGCAGTGAGCAGACAAAAAGAAGTTTATTGAGGGAATTAGCAAGTGGGGAGGAAGCCCTGCCGTGAATGGCTAGACCCCAGGGTCCTAGGGAAGGAGGGACTGTTTTATAGGGGGAAGAAAAAAGAAACTATTGAATTCAGTTATCATCTCGCAGCTGTGAGTCTAGGGCTGATCAACGTCAAATGGAGCTTGGGTTGATGTACCCATGTATCATGGGAAACTCCCAGACAGCTGCAGGCGGGCGGGGGGAGGGGGGAAGGCATGGGAGCTAAGGCTGTCAATATGGTAATTGCATTTAAAATTTTTTGAGGAAGCTCCATACTGTTTACCATAGTGGCTGTACCAATGGCATTCCTACCAACAGTGCACAAGGGTTCCCTTTTCTCCATATCCTCACCAGCATTTATCTCTTTATCTTTTTTGATAACAGCCATTCTAACAGGTGTGAAGTGCTATCTCATTGTGGTTCTTAAAATTTTTATTTATTTGTTTCTTTTTTTTAGAGTAATTTATTTATTTATCTATCTATTTATTTAGAGAGTGGGAAAGGGAGAGAGAAAGAAGGAGAGAAACATCAATCTTGCCTCTTGTATGTGCTGGGAATCGAACTGGTGACCAATTATTGCTTTGTGGGATGATACCTAACTGATCCACACAAGTCAGGGCTCACTGTGGTTTTAATTTAGATTTCCCTGGTGATTAGGGATGCTGAATATCTTTTCGTATTCCTGTTGACCATTTTTGTGTGTCTTCTTTGAAAAATGTCCAGATTCTCTACCCACTTTTAATTGGATTTTTTTTTTATTTGCTATTGAGTTGTATGAGTTCTTTATGGATTTTGGATATTAACACTTTATCAGATACATGATTTGTAAAATATTTTCTCCCATTTAGTATGCTGTGTGTCCTCCCCCCCCACTCCCCCCTCCCCCCGGTTTTCCCAACAAGTTTATTTGGACAGACCAGGGGACAAGGAGGTCCAGCATCTAAAAGAAGAGATTGGACCTCTTGGTGGTAAAGCTTGGCTTGTGCTGGTGATGAAGGACCCAGTGGGGCAGTGAGAACTTGATCTTGGAGTTGTGGAACTGTTTGACCTGCTGGTCAGTGGCCAGACCTTTGTATTCCCAGTACATACTGTGAGTGCCACTCTGGGAGTCTTAGCTCAGCCAGATGCCAAAGTTCTTCACCTAAAGGGGGGTGGTGGTGGTGGAATTATCAAACACCTGCCAACAGGAGATGATTTCCCCTGAAGACTTCTTTATTTTCTGCAGCTGAGACAAAGAATACCAGAAGGGAGACTTGGGGAAGACATGGTTAGGTGCAAAGATGCTTATGTGGTAGCGGGGGATGGTGTGCGGCATTTGGACGTGGGCAGGCAGTGCCCCATCACCTTGTACTCTGGCAGTGTGCCAGAGGTCTTCATAGAGCTCTTTCTGCATTTACCAACACCTGCAAAAGGAGTAGGTTGACTTGTCATTTTGTGGATGGTTTCCTTTGTTGTGTAGAAGCTTTTTAGGTTCATGTAGTCCCACTTGTTTATTTTTGCTTTTGTTGCCTTTGTTTTTGGTGTTAAATCCAAAAAAAATCATATTCAAGAGCAACGTTAAGCAACTTACTACCTATGTTTTTTTTTTTAGGAATTTTATGTTTTTAGGTCTTACTTTCAAGTCTTTAATCCTCTTTGAGTTAATCCTTTGTAATGGTGTAGAATAGTGGTTCAGTTTCATTCTTTTACATGTGGCTGTGCAGTTTTCTCAGCACCATTTATTGTAGAGACTGTTCTTTCCCTATTGTATATTCTTGGCTCCTTTGTTATAAATTAATTGTCCATATATGTGTGCCTCTTTTGGGCTCTCTATTCTGTTCCATTAATCTGTGGGTCTGGTTTTTTTTTTTTTTTTTTTTTTTTATGTCCATAGTGTTTTGATTACTAGCTTTGTAATATAGTTTGAAACCAGAGGGAATGTTTTTTTGTTGATATATGTGGATCCTTTATTATATAAAACCTTTTTGCATTTAGGTATTATAAATCTATAATGTGAAGAATAACATAATATATAAAATACTAATAATTGGGAGCTTTACCAGTCAGATACAATGTAATCCCTTTACCTACCTTATTTTGTTTAATTCTCAAGTATTATTTTGAAATAAATATTATTGTCCTCATTTTAAAAATGAGGGAACTGCAGCTTAGAGGGGCCCCTTAGCTTCTCCAAAAACATAAGAATAGTACGTGATTTCACTGAGATCTAAACCACAGTTGATAAGACTTCTAAACCTATCCTTATAAAATTGCATATCAAGATTGGGTAAAAATAAATAACATTTGTAAAAGTAAAATGTATTAGATCTTCTTTTCCTTGAATTTCATATATATCAAGAAATTAGGAACCAAGAAAATATTCAGGATTAAATTTAACTGGAAAAGTATAAGATCTGTGTTAATAAAACTAAAATCTTGCAGAGGCAATGGTGATCAGCAAACATTCCAAGTCTCTTGCTATGAGCAGAAGTGAAATTTTTCTCTTAAGCCTAAACAGACAGGAGTTGGTGTTTGAACCTCCTGCTAACTATTTCTTTCCATGATCAGTGAAAATTCAATTGGTGAAACTTCCCAGCTTGGTCACTGGGTGACCATGTGGAACATAAAGAAAAATGGGCTCTCTCTTTCTCTCAATCAATCTCTCTCTCTCTTTCACCCACGGGCTCTCTCCCTCTTTCTCCCCCTCTTTTTCCCTCCCTCCCCTGCTCCTTTGACTGTGTTAAGCTACTGACATTTTGGGGTTATCATCCTAGCCTATCCTAACTAATATAGCAGTTGGTATTGAAAGTCAGGGTTACTCTGCCGAACAATGTGATAGGGAAACTGGAATTTAGTTTCCTGAAAGTATAGTGTACATATTCCTCAGTCTGCTGGAAGCAAGGTTTACCACACAAATCATTTCAATTATATCACACACAAACCTTTCATGGAGATGTTTAACAAAAATAATCAGAATACTGTGATTTTTTTTTTAGTTCATATTTTATAGAAATAATACTAGCAAAGTTATAGCACTCCTAAAACTGAGGGAGGCAGATAACTGTTAAACATCTTTTGGCTGATATGCATGTGTAGATAATGGGGGTGGAGGGGAGATAGAAGATACAAAAAAATGCGAAGAAATGGCAAGTATTAATTTAAGATGAGGGTGGTTGAAAGAGCACTTAAAATTTATATAAAGTTTGAAACATTTTCATGTCATATGTGAGAGTGATTTTTAAAAATTGATTTTAGAAAAGAAGGGGGAGAGGGAGAGAAACATTGATTTGTTGCTCCACTTATGCATCAATTGGTTGATTCTTGTATGTGCCGCAACCTTGGCGTATGGGGATGATGCTCTAAGCAGGTGAGCTGCCCAGCCAGGGCTGAGGTGATTCTTTAGTCTCAGTAATTTTAAGGTATTTTGAAATCCCTTATTTCTTCCAGAGCTATTTCTGTTTCTTTAAGAAGTTGTATTTAGTAATATCTACCAAAGTATATCTTTGTGTTTAATATTGAAAAAAATCTATATATGACTAGTTCAGTGGGTAACGTCTGATGGAAAGTAATTTTGTTTTTATGTCCTTTACTATGGTTTGGAGTTCTTAGGGCATATGATGGAATTTATTTCTCTGTTGATTTTTCATGGAACAGAAGATACTAATGTGGTAGGTTTTCAGAAATATTAAAACATGTGTTGGAGATTATGTAGAATATTGATCAGGGGTTGGCAAACTTTTCCTGTGAAGAGTCAACCAATACATATTTTTGGATTTGTGAATTTTACAGTCTTTATTGCAACTATTCGACTTTGCTGTTGTAATGCGAAAGCATCTATAGACAATGTGTAAATGAATGGACATGGGTGGATTCAGCCTGTGGACCATAGTTTGCATATCCTTATAACCCTCTTTGTTTTAAACTAAAAATATATTTTGAACTATGTATGGTGACAGGTGGGTACTAGATTTATTAGTTGGATCACTTCATAAATTATATAAATGACTAACCACTATGCTGTACATCTGAAACTAATGAATAATGTTAACTGTCACCTGTAACTGAAAAAAACTGAACTACAAATATATATTTAAAATTTTGTGCATAAAGGTGAGTTATATTTTAGATATATTTTTTATACATTTAACACATATTTAGTGCCAACTTAAAAGCTTATATGCCAAGTACTATAAATACCAGGGATAGAGCAGTGAACAATCACACATTATTACTGTCATCTTGGAGTTCACAATGTAATGGGGAAAACAGATACCAAGTATTTAAATGCATTGAGTGAGCTCACAGTAAAAAGAAAACCCTGTGGTGAATCATTTTGTAAAATAGATAATCCCTGTGTGTGACCAATTACACTCGTTATGGTTTTTCATTTATTAAGGTTTGTGCTATGTTTGTCTAAAAAAATTGACATTGTAGTATATTTTAGATGAATTTTTTAAAAACCTTTTTTATTTTTCAATTACAGTTGCCATACAATATTAGTTTTAGGTGTATACCCAACTGATTAGATATATAACTTATTAAGTGATTAGCCCAATAAATCTTGTACCCATCTCACACCATACATAATATCAGATTATTGACTATTTCCTATATTGTGCTTTACATCACTAGGGACTATTCTGTAACAACCAATTCATACCTCTTAATCCCTTCACCCTCTTCACCCATCTCCCCAAACCTCCTCCCATCTGGCAACTATCAGTTTGTTCTCTGTATCTATGAGTTGTTTCTGTTCTGCTTGTTCATTTATTTTGTTTCTTAGATTCAATTGCTGATAATGTATTTATAGCCATTTTATTGTTTATTTTTGATCTTTTTTTTTCTCCTTAAAATGACCCTTTCACATTTTATGTTATACTGGTTTGGTGATGATGAATTCCTTTCATTTTTTTTCATGTCTGGGAAGCTCTTTATATGTTCTTCAATTCTAAATGGTAGCTTTGCTAGGTAGAGCAATCTTGATTGTAAGTCCTTGCTTTTCATCAGTTTGAATATTTCACGCCGATACCTTCTGGCCTGAAATGTTTTTGTTGAGAAATCAGCTGACAGTCTTATGGGAACTCCTTTGTAGGTAACTGACTGCTTTTCTCTTGCTGCTTTTAAGATTCTCTTTTTGTCTTTAACCTTTGCCATTTTTATTATGATGTGTCTTGTAGTGGGCCTCTTTGGGTTCATCTTGTTTGGAACTCTCCGTGCTTCTTGAACTTGTATGTCTATTTGCTTCACCAGGTTAGGAAAGTTCTCTATCATTATTTTTTCAAATAGGTTTTCAGTTTCTTGCACTCTCTCTTCTCCTTATGGCACTCATATGATGTGAATGTTGGAATGCTTGCCAGCTGCTGTACAGGTGCTGACAAATCAAACCAAAACAAATGATAAGAATAATAAGAAAATAAAAAAATTAAAAAGAAAAAAGGACTAAGGAAAAAGATAAAAAGAATAAGGAAAGAAGAAAAGAAAAATGACAGAGAGGGGAAGATGGCGGCGGAGTAGGGGCAGTGTTCTCAGCTCGCTCCTGTTAAGGAGACTCCAGGAACGAATGTGGAGAGGAGTGACTGACACCTCCACAAAAGGTCTCAAGACAAGGTGGGCAGAGTGACTCTCAATCAACTAACCAGAGAAAAAGACCCACCAAAGAGTAGTTGAAATACAACCAGACAGATTAAAGAAATAACATCAAGGACAACACAGATGGAGATCCAAGAGGGCGGAGGAGTAAGTGGAAGCTACACTAACCTCCTCCCAGGACCAGTCAGTGCTGACTCAGCCCCAGTATAGCAGACAGACCATTCCCCTCCAAGTGGCGTCAGACTAAGGGGAAATAAAAGCCCTGCCTACAGGAATTAATCTGCCACTCACGGTCCTTAAGCCTGATGGCTAATCACAGATTGAGTAGATTAACAACTAAAGAAGACAGATAAAGGCAGTAGATCCCTGGAAGTCTCCAACAGGCTGCCTAGGCCCAGACTGGTACATGCTCTGACGCTACCAGAGGCAGATCCAGGAAGTGCAGATCATTCTAAGAAGCACCAACAAACAATAGGAATCACAAAAATGGGGAGACAGAGAAACAACCCCCCATCAAAAGGAAAGGTAGAATCCCCAGAGAGAGTGCTAAATGAAATAGAGGGGAGCAAAATATCAGATACGGAATTCAAAACATGGATTATGGAGAAGCTGAATGAGCTCAGTGGAAACTACAAAGAACTCCAGGGAAACTACAAGGAATTCCAGAAAAACTACAAGGAACTTACTGAGAATTACACCAGCATGAAACAGGACATATAAACTATCAATTAGAGCCAGGAGGAAATGAAGAATACGATCTCTGAATTGAAGAAAACAGTAGAAGGAATTAAGAGCAGGCTACAGGAAGCAGAAGATCAGAGCAGCGAGCTGGAGGACAATGTAGACAAAAGCTCACAAACAGTTCAACAAAATGAAAAAAGACTGAACAAGACTGAAGATGTTCTAAGACAGCTGCAGGACAACATGAAACGTAATAATATCCGTATCATAGGAATTCCAGAAGGAGAAGAAGAAGAGCAAGGGATAGAAAACCTCTTTGAAAAACTAATGACAGAAAACTTCCTTAACATGAGGACAGAAAGAGTCATGCAAGTCCAGGAAGCACAAAGGGTCCCAATGAAGATGAACCCCAAAAGGCCCACTTCAAGACACATCATAATTAAAATGGCAACATTCAAAGACAAAGAGAGAATCCTAAAAGCAGAAAGAGAGAAACAACTAATAACATACAAGGGAGCTCCAATAAGGCTATCATAGATTTCTCAGCAGAAACACTACAAGCCAGAAGGGAATGGCAAAAAACATTCCAAGCAATGAAAAATAAAGGCCTACAACCTAGAATACTCTACCCAGCAAAGCTCTCATTCAAAATGGAGGGTGAAATAAGGAGCTTCCAAGACAAAAAAGGCTAAAAGAATACATCTCCACCAAACCAGCAATGCAAGAGATGCTACAGGGTCTGCTTTAAGAAGATAAAGAAACAGAGAGAGACAGAGAAGAACACGAGTACAAAGGGGAAAAATGACAATGAATAAGTACTTATCGGTAATAACCTGGAAGCCTATAGAAGAAGCAGAAAGTCTGAATAGACCAATAACAGCTAGTGAAATTGAAGCAGTAATCAAAAAACTCCCAGCACACAAAAGTCCTGGACTGGATGGCTTCACAAGTGAATTCTACAAAACATTTAGGAAAGAACTAACTCCTATCCTCCTCAGACTATTCCTAAAGATACAAGAAGAGGGAAGACTCCCAAGCTCGTTCTGTGAAGCCAGTATAACCCTAATTCCAAAACCAGGTCAAGACACAACAAAGAAAGAAAACTACAGGCCAATATCGCTGATGAACATAGATGCTAAAATCCTCAACAAAATATTGGCAAACTGGATCCAGCAACACATTAGAAAGATCATACACCACGATCTAGTGGGATTCATCCCAGGGATGCAAGGATGGTTTAATATTCGTAAATCAATAAACATAATACACTACATAAACAAAATGAAAGACAAAAACCACATGATCATATCAATAGATGCAGAAAAAGCATTTGATAAAGTACAACACCCATTTATGATAAAAACTCTCAGCAAAATGGGAATAGAGGGAGCATACCTCAATGTAATAAAGGCCATATACGAATATATGAGAAACCTGAAGCCAACATCATACTCAATGGGGAAAAACTGAGAGCATTCCCCCTGAGATCAGGAACAAGACAAGGATGTCCACTCTCTCCACTCCTATTCAACATAGTCTTGGAAGTTCTAGCCACAGCAATCAGACAAGAAAGAGAAATAAAAGGCATCCAAATTGGAAAAGAGGAAGTAAAACTGTCATTATTTGCAGATGACATGATAGTGTACATAGAAAACCCTATAGACTCCACAAAAAAAACTACTCGACCTAATAAGTGAATTTGGCAAAATAGCAGAATACAAAGTCAATATTAAGAAATCGAAGGCATTTTATACACCAACAATAAAAACTCAGAGATATAAACTGAAAGAAAAATCCCATTTACCATAGCAATAAGAAAAATAAAATACCTAGGAATAAACTTAACCAGGGAGGTAAAAGACCTGTACTCAGAAAACTACATAACACTGAAGAAAGAAATTAAAGAAGATACAAATAAATGGAAGCATATACCATGCTCATGGATGGGAAGAATCAACATCATTAAAATGTCGATACTACCCAAAGCAATTTATACATTCAATGCAATCCAATTAAAATACCAGCAACATATTTCACAGACCTAGAACAAATACTTCAAAAATTTATATGGAACCAAAAAAGAGCCCGAATAGCCACAGCAATTTTGAGGAAGAACACAGTAGAAGGAATCACAATACCTGATATCAAACTATACTACAAGGCCACGGTAATCAAAACAGTCTGGTACTGGCATAAGAGCAGACATATAGATCAATGGAACAGAATTGAGAGCCCAGAAATAAACCCAGGTTCATATGGTCAACTAATATTTGACAAAGGGGGAAAGAACATCAAATGGAGTGAAAAGAACCTCTTCAACAAATGGTGTTGGGAGAACTGGACAAGGACATGCAAAAAAATGAAAGTAGACCACCAACTTACACCATACAGCAGAATAAACTCAAAATGGATCAAAGACTTAAATGCAAGCCATGATACCATAAAAGTCCTAGAGAAAAAAATAGGCAGGAAAATTTCAGATATCCGACGTAGCAACATTTTCACTGATATATCTGCTAAGGCAAGGGAAATAAAGGAAAGAATAAACAAATGGGACTACATCAAACTAAAAAGTTTCTGCTCAGCTAAAGAAAACATCAGCAAGATGAAAAGGAAACCAACCATATGGGAAAATATATTCGCCAATGACATCTCAGACAAGGGATTGATCACCTACTTTGCTGCCATCTTTTGAAGCGCTCCAGATTTTTTTTCTTCTTGTTCTGATTGGGTATTTTTTGTTTCCTTATATTCCAAATCTCTGATTTGATTCTGTGCTTCATTTACTTCACTGTTGATTCCCTGTAGTGTATTCTTCATTTCAGTTAGTGTATTCTTCATTTCTGGCCAGTTGTAGATATTTTCTGTCTTTGTTTTTGTTTCCTATCCCTTTGTTGAAGTTCTCACTAAATTCATTGAGCATATTTATAGCCAGTGTTTTGATTTCTGCATCTAGTAGATTGCTTGTCTCCATTTTGTTTAGTTCTTTTTCTGGAGTTTTGTTCTGTTCTTTCCTTTGGGACGCATTTCTTTGTCTCCTCGCTTTGGCAGCTTCCCCGTGTTTGTTTCTGTGTATTAGGTACAGCTGCTAGGTCTCTTTGGTTTGGTAGAGTGGCCTAATGTAGTAGGTGTCCTGTAGGGTCCAGTGGCACAGCCTTCCCTATCACCCAAGCTGGGCACTCGAGGTTTGACCCCTGTGTAGGCTGTGAACACTCTCCTGTTGTAGTTGAGTCTTGATTGCTGTTGGCACATCAATGAGAGGGATTTATCGCCAGGCTGATTGGCTGCTAGAACTGCCTGTGACTACTGGCCACTATGGAGGATAGCTGTGCAAGGGCCCACCCCTCAGAGGAGGACTTACTTGGCAGGTCTCTGGTGCCTGCTGAGTCCTCCCCTTGAATGTGTTTCTTGTGGAAGTGGTTGGGTGGTGTTTTGATGTGGTCTGAAGCTGTCACCTGGGTGCATTGGCTCTGGGGCCTTCTGGGAGGTGCAGGCCAAGGGTTAGTCACTGCCTTTGTTCTGCCCAGGGCCACCTGGCATGAGCTACAAAGCAATCTTCAGCTGGCTGCTACTTGAAGGTACTCTGGTGAAGCCAAGCTGTGAACTAAGGCCAACTGTTGCTAGAGCTGAATCTGGGGCCACTTGGCTAGAGATATGGGGCACGCTGAGGCCAGATGCTGCTTGTCTGAGAGATTTTAAGAAAGTCTGAAGCATGAGCCAAGGCAGGCCATTTGTATGGGAAAACCCCTGAATACAGATGGGCTCACAAGTTGGGTGGGGTCTCAGGGAGTCCATGGCATGGAGAACAGTGTGAGCGTGAAGAGTCAGATATGGCACCCACTTGCTGGCTCTGTGGGGAGTGGGGGTGTCTCAGAAAAGGAACAGTGGCCTCTGTCAACACTTTTTTAAAAACTTTTAAAAATTTATTGATTTTAGAGAGAGACAAAGGGGGAGGGGAGCGAGAGAAACATCCATTTTTCCTTCCACCTTTTGATGCATTCGTTGGTAGATTCTTGTATGTGACACAACCTTGGCATATTAGAATGATGCTCTAAGCAGCCAGGGCTCTGCCATCACTTCTGTCTGACAGAAAGTTGCCCCCCACCACCAGCTCTTGCCCTGATGCTAGACAATTTAGTTCCTACCTGTGTGTCTCCCTGGTTCCTTTAAGCTACTGCCCCAGCACTGGAGTTCAGAGCGAGTCGAGTCCAAGTAAATCTGTGCCTGGGCCCTTTAAGGGGAACTGCCTGTGATTCTAGAAGCCCTTGGTCTCCCTCAGCCACAATCCCTGCTGGTTTTTACAGCCAGAAGTTGTGGGGACTTCTCTTCCTGGCACTGGAACCCTGGGCTGGGAGCCTGGTGTGGAGAACTCCCACACCTGAGATATCGCTCCCGATTTTTATCCGCCACATATGGGTGGGGGACCCAGTTTCTTTCTTCCACGTCTCCATCCCCCCCACCCCCAATAGTCTTGATGTGGCTTCCTTTTTAAAGCCCTAGTTGTAAGACTTACATTCAGCTAGATTTCAGGCAGCTCTGAATGATGGTTGTTCTGTAGTTTAGTTATAATTTTGATGTGGTTGTGGGAGGATTCAAGTACTGCATTTTCAAGGTGAGTTATTTAGCCAAAGCACTTTTATTGTTTCTGACACTCATGTTAAATAAATTAACATATGCATTACTAGAATTATATCAAAGTACTTGATGTCTATTTTCCCTTTTATTGTTTCTCAACTTAGTATCATCTCTTATTAATTTATGTTTATTTTTGGTCTGTAGAGGTCTGTTATCTGATGGGTCAGTTCATCTACATTCAGAAACTCAGGTATGAAATCAGACTTTTTGTGAAAGTTACTACATTCTGTAAAATTTAGGATTTTTAGACTTTTCTTGGACAGAACAGAGAAGGGTTATGACTCTAGAAATAGTATATAAGCCTTGATACTCAGAAGAGATCTTCATGAAATTTTGCTTGTAAAATAAGTGGAATCCTTGTGTGTCTCATAATTTCACTGACAATTTGGAGGTGCACTGGAAAAAATTCTAAGTGAAGTGAGTCTGTACCCTAAGGATTTTTTAGTTTTCTCTCTGAAGCCCAAATTTACTAGATAGAAAATCTGAAAAATAAAAGTATTCATATACAAAGGTAATTTAAAAAATTTATTCATTCATTTAAATATTTACAGTGTAGAGATCACTATTGTAGGTGCTAAGCTTATTGTGATCTGAAGTACCCTACCCATAGGGACCTAGGTCCAGGTAACAGTATATGTACATGAAAGTCTTGTCTGGTGAATAATCAATAAGTAGAATTAAATTCTATGAGTCAGAACATCCAGTTTAACATTCCACCAGCTAGCTGAATATCCTTGAATTTTTGGGACTTATTTTCCTTATCTTGGACTCTCTTGGTCCTAGTGATATCTAGGTCTTTTCCAGCTATACAGTTCCGGGATTTTTAAAAATACAGTTTGGTTAATTTTGTGAAAATAGCTATTCTTTTATGTAGCAAACTAGCAAGTCTATATATTATAAAGTTGCTTTCCTTGGCAAATGGTTAGAATCTAATTAATTGATAATTTAAATTCTTTTTATGTAGCCAAAGACCAAAAACATTGATCCAGTAAGCAAGGTTCAAAAAAAACTATACTCCGCAAATAAAGGAGGGAAAACAAATTCAAGGTATAATACAGTTTTCAAAGTATACTTTCTTTTCTAAGTTTTATAATTAATAATATTATTCTTAATTATTAAGCTTTCTTTACCTCCAGATGTTATACCCTAAAATATAAAAAATTATTCTGTATGTATCTTCTACATTCAGTAATTTAAAACATTTTCTTCTCAGAAATGTCTTGCAGCAGTTATTTTGTATTTTCTTATGCAAAATCACATTTCAAAATTGTAAATGTTATTTTTGGTGAGATAATTTCTCAGAACTGTGACTAGAGCCTAGTTGTTATTTTCTGCCTCCCTCTCAAGTAGACTAAATAGTCATATATTTTGAGTATTTAATAGGGCACCATACCTTATTGTGTATATTGAAATATATTGCTCTAAATAAGACTATAATTATACATTCTGGTTTTTTTTTTAAATTAATTAATTATTTATTTATTTGTAGAGAGAGGGGAAAGGAGAGAGGGAGAGAAACATCACTGTGTGGTTGCCTCTCACTCGCGCCCCCAACTGGGGACCTGATGTGCAACCTAGTTATGTGCCCTAACTGGGAATTGAACCAGCGACACTTGGCTCGCAGGCCGATGCTCAATCCACTGAGCCACAGAAGCCAGGGCCACATTCTATTGTTTTTGATGAAAAAGAATTTAATGCTGTTCTTAGTATTTTAAGCATCAAATGATACCTAAGAGGCTCTTTGGTTTGGAGACCTTCTAGAAAAGGAGGGTCATACCTGTAGTGGGTTGTACCAATCAGCCTTTTATTCACAATAAGTTATTAAATATATATATCTATTACTTACCCAACCTGCTAATTGCATTATAATTTGGGAAGAATTTTTGTTAATTCTTGTGTCTTTTGATTGACTAAGTACCCTTTTGGTTTTTTCAATAAAAGAGAGAAAAATAGAGGGGAAGGATAGAAGAGAAAATTAAAATTAACTGAAGAAAAGAGAACATATACTACATACATAAGAACATATATACATACATAGCTGGAAGGGGCTGTCTTATTTTTAGACTTCAAGTTTACTCTAAAAAAGACGTTTTTCTAAATAGAATACAGACTTCAAGTTTACTCTGTAAAAAAAAACGTTTTTCTAAATAGAATACAGAAGCCTTTGCTTGTGTGTCAGAATTAAGTTACACTTAAAATAAGTAAAAAGTAAGGCTTTGGAACCATAACGTTGATGGGTTAAGCCTGGCACATTCCTCGGTGCCTTTAGAAGTAACTTTTATTTCATTTTTCTTCCCTTTAAAAAAAAAATCAAATTCAACATTTAGGTCGATTTTGATGCTGGTTACAATGTATTTCTTTAGGTTGAAAAAATGGTTGAGTTTGAGCTAATAATTGTTCACTCTGTATTCTTTCTAGGAGGTATTTTTCTTCAGTGTTTTCAGAATTATGACAATGTATACAGTTCTCCAGCAGAATGTAAAATTAAAAGCCACAGGCTAGATTTGACCTAGGGAGTCAAGTTCAGTGCTCTTAGTTTATTTATTTATTTTTTAATCCTGACCCAAGGACATGATTGATTTTTTTTCCCTTTCCTTTCCTTTCCTTCCTTTCTTCCTTCCTTCCTTCCTTCCTTCCTTCCTTCCTTCCTTCCTTCCTTCCTTCCTTCCTTCCTTCTTTCCTTCCTTCCTTCCTTTCTTTTTCTTCCTTCCTTCCTTTCTTTGTTTTTGTTTTTGTTTTTGCTTTTAGAGGAGAAGGGAGGGAGAACGAGAGGAAGAGAAATATTGATTTGAGAGAACATCATTAGTTACCCCTCGCATGTGCCCCTTACTGGGGACTGAACTAGCAACCCAGGCACTTGTCCTGACTGGGAATCAAACCCAGTCTTTTGGTTTCAGCCACACCAGCTAGGGAAGTACACTTAGTTCTGATGTTCACTTGTTTAGAGGCAATGTCCAAACAAACTGGCCCCATAAAGCCTTCTCCAGATCTGTGGTTGTGTGACTCATAAAGATTGAAAGTCTACTAAGTCTCTTAAAGTCTAGTCTTGAAAGTATCAATTATAGATTTCATTATAAATTTAAAATTTACAATAATTTTGATATGCTTTGTTATTTGGTTAAAAGTCATATTTAGGAGTTATAACTTCTTTTAATATTGTATATAAAATATATATAATATACATTAATATATGTAATTCTTTTAGCGTAAAATTGAAATATTCTGATGTACCAGCTGCCAATGATGTTGCCATTCCAGAGGATTTCTCAGACTTTTCTCTTGCAAAAACAATTAGCAAAATTGAAGGGCAACTTGAAGAAAACTTAACTGATTATACTTATGATGATATTTTTTGTGGTGTTAGTAAAGACATTGGAACAGGTAGGTTTTCTTTTGTTTATGTCATAGTTATATAGGAACTTTTTGCCATTTAAAAATGTATTGTGTTGTCTTGTATTTGTTTTAAAATCATCTAGTAGGACATGGTGGTGGAAGGAATGAGTGGGATTATAAATGAAGTAATTGGTTATGAGTCAATAATTGTTGAATTGGATGATGGATAAATAGGGTTTTATTGAACTAGTCTCTTTTGTGGTATTGGTTTCATTGACTACTCTTCAACTAAGGTTAAAATGCCCCGAGTCTAATCATTAAAACATTAAAATTAAAAAAACAAAACAAAACATGGTTCTTTGAATTTTTTTCATATACCATTACTGTATTCTACTTATTGCATATTAAATTAACATATGCAAAATGATAAATGAATTACAGATGTATCATGAGGTAAAATGATCAAGTGAGTTTTCTAATGAATATAATGTTCTTATAAACTTATTTTATTCATAGCACTAGAAAAATTATAATACTAAGTTTAGGTCATCTAAAAGCATTATGTCAGTTACTAGTAATGCCTCTAAAATTCTTTTACATTTATGAGGAGCCACCTGTGCTGTTGTAAACAAAATATGAGACAGTTGTGTGCATGTGAGTATAGTTAATGCTGAACTATAATTGTGAGTTCAGGCCAGCTACTTAGCCCCTCTATAATAACAGTATCTTAGTTTTAAAATTTAGCAGTTTGTATCAGATTATTGTAAACTTTATTTTTTAAATTCTCTGATTCTGTGAAAATCACAATTACATGTATTATATAATGATCATCATGCTGCATATTAGTTAGTCGTAAATGAGGAGCAATTTATTTATTACATTTATTGGCCTATCCAAGCTTTCTGGGGCTAGTTGTCAGGAGGACATTAAATGAAGCCAGAAGTTGCCTTTATGTCTCTGTTAAGATGCTTTCAAGGACACAATGGTTAGATGTTAGCTGTTCCTCAGTACCGGGAACCAGCACAGAGTGTCTTAAATTGCTACTTTTTCCAATTGCTGAATCACCCCTGTGCCTCTTTACCTCCTTTTTGACAAGTTTTGGCCTGGGTGTCTCCCCTTTTATTTATTTTTTATTCCAGATGATCGCCTAGGGTTACATGGGGAAGGAAAAAATAAAAAATGAGTTTGGCAGCAGTTTGCTTTTAAGACTGAAGTTGGAGTGGGATGGGGAGCATAGTGTTGTGGACCTAAAAGTTGGAGAGAGAAAGAGATAATAAGAAAAATTATGCTCTTCCATTCTTCCTTCTTCGCCCTTGGAGCTCAACTACTGCAAATGTTGCACTTTTGAATATATCATCCCCCTTCTAACCCCTGTTAGCCTGAATTACATGAGAAGCTAGAAGGAGAATTGATGCTAGAAATATCTAGGTGGGTTAGAGCCAACCGTAGTTCATCAGCTCCATGGTAATGCTGGGGACACTTTATAAGAGCTTGGAACAATTTCTTAGAGACAATTCAGTGTTTACTCAAGATAAGCTGTATGAGGGCAAAGCTTGCCTTATACATAAACCTGCTATGCCTCAAATGTAGTACAGACTTAATGTATACTTTCAGAATTAATGATTGAATGAATTACCAGTGAGTTCTATGTTCATTTTTCACTTTACTTTTATAGACCTGTAAACCTCTAAGATTTACTGCTGATGTTATTGAATAAAGGTAGATATTAAAGAGGGTTTGTGGGAGAAACCTCTGGCAGTAAGGTTAGTGTATTTCTTTGTTTCTAAAACACATTTTAATTTCTGTGAAACTGAGATGTGTCTTACAGTCAAAGGCATTTTATAACCACAATGACTGGGTTTGAAGTATAGTTTTGCTGGAGAGGATTTGTTTGTTTCTGCCAAACACTTGAGGACGTTACTGACCTGAGACCACTTTAAATTGTTTGAGGTATTTTGGACCACCTTGGTAAATGTAAGTTCAGTTTGCAAACTTATGTGAATACCGTTCGTGGTTCACATTCTCAGGAGTGTTTTTTGGTTTTTTCCTCCTTTCTTTACTTGGTTCCATTGTTGAGATGTGAACAGTTTGTTTGTGTTGGATGGATCTGTTTTTCATTTATCTTTACATTAGGGGTATTTAGGGTCTTTAGTGTTCCCAAACAAGGATATCCTGGTAGATTATCGTCTTGAGCATTTTTGTTATTTCATAATATAATGGTCTAACAAATGATGACATCTTAGTTTCATTGAAAGGCAATAAATATAATTATTTAAATCCACAGAAGCACAGATCAGATTTCTGAAGGCCAAACTTAATGTTATGCAGCAGGAATTGGATAATATTGTATGTGAATGCAATAAAAAGGTAAGTTTTTAAAACCTCTCATTATACATGCTCTAGTATTAAACAACATTTTAAGAGAAATTTCAGTTATGTTTTTAAAAATAGCTTCATTGAGATGTAATTTGGTGAAATTTTGAATTCAAAAATTTTATGTAAATACTGAACTTTATTCTAAGATGTTGAATTTTCAGAGCTAAAGAATTTTAAATGCTTGTTAGCATTTAGAATTCTCTATATTATTAGACTTACAGGTGTTAGATGAAAATCAAAGAGTACATGAAATTATTATTTTTTGTTTTCTGCTTTATGTTTTGATACCAAATCATGTGCATGTTTCACATAATCTATAATTTCATAACTATAGGAGGATGAAATTCAGGATTTAAGATCTCAAGTAAAAAATTTTGTGGAAGATTGTGTAAGACAGCAGCGAACAATTAATTTACATCAGTCTCAAACAGAAAAATATAAAACTCTTTTCGAAGAAGCAAACAAGAAATGTGACAGATTACAGCAACAGCTGTCTTCGGCAGAAAGGGTAATTATTTTATAGTTTTTCCTACCTTAATGCCAAGGATACACTAAAGTACTAAAGTTACACAGTTGTATAGACACCACTTTTGGTTGTTTAGTTGTTTTGTTAGTATTGACTAAAATGTCTTTCCCCATAAGACTAAATGGTAATGGGGAAAAATACAATACAGAAAAAAAAGCAACCTCTTCTCCCATATATTAGGATAGTATTTTTAACAGCTTTATCGAGATATATAAGGTTTGTCCAGAAGGTATCCAGCCATGTACTATGAAAATTAGAGACATTTATTGAAGAAAATAAAATATACAAGGAACATTGTACACAGGACAATGATACGTCAGTCCCATTCAAAGCAGGCACCTTGGGACCTCACACAGTTCTCTCAGTCACCATCAGCTGCCCTGTTGTATTTTCCTGAATCTCATCGACGGTCTGAAATTTCTTCCCTTTCAAAGGTGATTTTAGTTTTGGGAAAAGCCAAAAGTTGCAGGGCACCAAATCTGGGCTGTACGGGGCTGAGTCACCTGGGTGATTTGATGTTTCACAAAAAAACTTTGCACAAGACATGATGCATGAGCGGGTACATTGTTATGATGAAGCTGCCAATCACCAGTTGCCCGTAGCTGCAGCTACGTTTTGTTTACGTACTCATCTGGAAATAAAAATTGCTTATAGTATCTAATACTCTAAGCCTGTGCTGTCCAACATAGTAGCTACTCACTATGTGACTAGTCCAAATTGTGGTGTGCTGTCAGTGTAAAATAAACGTCACATTTTGAAGACTACATCTAAAAGAATAAAGAATGTAAAATTTCATTAATATTCTTATATTTTTATATTTTGAATATATTGGGATAAGTGAAACAGTATTAAAGTTAATTTCACTTATTAAAGCAACTACTAGAAAATTTAAAATTAAATATATGATTCATATTATATTTCTGTTAGTCTAAGAAATCTGGACAAGTGGTCAAGGAAAAAAAGCTGTTGTATCTGGGAAACAACTGTTTTTAATTTTTATTGGCACTTTATTGTTTGTCATTATGCAACCAGACTGGTCATATCACTGCTCTAGCCTCACATGATTTTGAAACCTTTTTTATATCTTTGATTCTTTTCCCATTTTTGGCCCTCATACCCAGTCCTGTACATTCTTTCTTCCTAATGTTTTTCATTCATCTCTTTTCAATTCCCAGTGGCACTCACTGCCTGGTTTAAGCTAAATTATCTTATTTCTGATCCTCCTCACTGGTTATTTTATATCCTTTTTCTTTTCCTTATCCTGTACTGTACTCTATCAATAGATTATATTTCCAAAGGACTATACTGATTATAACTTGACCTTTGTGTGGACAGAAAAATGTCTTAACATTTTTGGGGTGCTATGTGCCAGGCAAAACACATTTTACAGAAAAGGAAACTAAGTCTGAGAGGTTAGGAAATTGCTCAAGGTCATATAGAAGTAGCAGAGTTGGATTCTAACAGTGTTGGTCTGACTCCAAAGTGCATTTTTTCTACAAATCATGAAGACTCTTCTCCAACCACCCCACCACCACCACCACCACCACCACCAAATTATGGTAAATGGATATAGCACACAATTCTTCCAAAATCTCATTGCTGTTAAGAGTGAAATATTTGAAACTTTTGTTTCACAGTGACTGTACTAAATAATTATGATACATTGGCTCTCTGAAGATTTTTATGGAAATTTTCATTTGCTTTAAACTTCCCAGCTTGGATCCTTATCTGCCTAGCAGCCAGAGAAGTGTAATAACACTTGTGGGTTATATGGAACTCAAGATTGAATCTTTTTTTATTAATTCCACTTATTTTATTTATTTCTAGAAGAAATCTCAGTGTACAGTTCATAGAAATGCAAAACAGAGCTGCTTCTATAATCTGTAACGGCTATTTAAACAATTATGTATATTATTTTAGCTGCTGACACAAATGAAGTCATTTTTAAAATATAAAAACAAAGCATTTTATTTCAGCATGCAATTTTGTTTTTCTCTGACTGATATCTGTTTAAAAATCAACTTTATTGAGAAATAACTAAAATACAATAAAATACACTTGTTTCAATTGTACAACACATTGAGTTTTTACAACCTTATCCATCCTTGTAATCACCACCGCAATCAAGATAAAATTTCTATCATTGCTACTCCCTCCTCCCACCACCACCCCCCCACGCCAATTTCCTTTGTATCCCTTCCTCATCAATCCCTTCTCTAACCATGGCTCCAGGCAACCACTTACCTGCAGTATTTTAACGCAGATTAGTTTTTCCTGTTCTAACATCATACAGATACAATCATAAATATGTACCTTTTATTCACCTGGCTTTTGTTCAGCATAATGTTTTTGAGACTCATCAAAGCTGTTGTGTGCTTCATCAAAGCTGAATGTGGTTCATTCCCTTGTATTGCTGAGTAGTATTTGTTTATGAATGTACCACATTTTGTTGATCTGTTCACAGTTGACAGGCATTTGATTTGATTCCAGCTTTGCACCATTGAAAATAAAGCCACTATGAATTCTCATGCACAAGTGTTTTATGTAGACAAATCTTTTTGGTATGTGTAAACACATCTAATTTCATTCATGATGTTGAATAGATAACTAGGAGTAGAATTTCTGGGTATTATGGAAAGTGCATGTTTAACTTTTTAAGAAACTGTCCAGTTGTGTTTCACACTGATTGTACCGTATTTTATTCCCATTAGCAATATATGAGAATTCCAGTTATTCTGTAGCCTCATCAACACTTGGTTTTGTCAGTCTTGTTAATTTTAGCCATTCTAGAGGGCAGCAGTAGTATTTCATTACAGTTTCATTAGTATTTCCTTTATAACTATTGATCTTGAGCATCTTTTCATTATATTTTTGGGCCAGTTGTGTATTTTCTTTTGTGATGTGCAAGTTCAAACCTTTTGCCCATTTAAAAAACAATGGGTTGTAGTAAGAATTCTTTGTGATTTCTTATATAATCCTTTTACTAGAAAGATATGTATTGTGAATAGTTTCTCCCAGAGTTGGCTTTTTTATATTCTTGATAGTGTTTTTCTAAAGGCAGCAGTTTTAAATTTTGAAAACTTCATTATATTACTTTTTGTGGTTTGTGCTTTTTTCATCTTACTCAAAAAAATTTGTCCACCTCAGGGTCATGAGGATTTTTAAAATGTTTTCTTATAGGAGTCTTATGATTTTAGCATTTATGTATATATGTATGGTATATAAATAGATCTCTGATTTAGTTAATTTTGTATATGACATGAAGATGAAAGTTAAGATTCATTTTTTTATACAGATAATCAATAGCATTTGTTGAAAATAGTGTTCTTTCTCCATTTAATTACCACAGCACCTGTGTAGAAAATGAATTGACTATATTTATCGATTCTTGTTACATTATTCTATGTGTTCATTGATCTAGTTCATTGGTAAAACCTGATGGACTGCAGTTTTCCTTTAGGAAGAATTTTAATTACCAGTTCATTTTACTTAGTGCAGATCAGTCTATTTTGATTTACTATTACTTGTGAGTCAGTTTTGGAAATTTGTATTTTTCAAGAAATTACTTCAACTCATCTAAATAGTCTAATTTATTGGTATAAGTTTGTCCAGAATATTCCCTTATTATATTTTTAAATACCTGTATGACCTATAATAATGACCCATATTTCATTCTTCATGTTAATAACTTGCCTATTCTCTGTTTTATTCTTATTCCTTCTAGATACTTGTCAATTTCATTGACCTTTTCAATGAATGAACATTTGGCTTCATTAATGTCTTTTCTACTGTTTGTCTGTTTTCTGTTTAATTGATTTTTACCCTTTAGCATTTCCTAGTCTTAATTTTTACGATTTGTAAGATAGAAACTTAGATAATTTTGTATTTTTCTTTTTTCTAATACAGGCATTTAAAGCTACACATTTTCCTCTTAAGTTATGCTTTAACTGCATCCCACAAATTTTGTTACTGTATTTTAATTTTAATTAAGTTCAAAGTATTTTCTAATTTCTATTCTGATTTTTCTGGATTATGGGATTATTTAGAAGTGTATTGTTTCATTTCTAAATAACTATGGATTTTTTATCTTTTTATTAATTGATTTCTAATTTAATTCTGTATTGTGAGAGCCTACTCTGTATGGCTTTTATTCTCCTAAAATTTGTTTCAATTACTTTTATGGACAAGCATTTGGTCTCTTGGTGAATACTTCATGTGCACTTTGAAGAATGTATATTATGCTGTGTGGAGTGTCATGTTCTATAAATATCAGTGGAATAAAATTTGTTGATATTGTTCTAATAGTCTATATCCATATTGATTTTCTACTTGTTATTTCAGTTATTGAGAGAGGGGTGGTGGTACTGAATTCTGTGACTAGAATTGTGAATTTGCCTGTTTCTCCTTTCAGTTATATTCATTTGGCTTCATGTATTTCCAGTCTCTGTTTTGGTTTTTTGTACATTTAGGATTATAATAATATTTTACTTTATTTTTCCATTACAGTTGACATTCAGTATTACTTTATATATTAGTTCCAAGTGTGCAGCATAGTGGTTAGACAATTATATAACTTATTAAATGATCATCCCAATAATTTAAATACCCACCTGGCACCATACGTAGTTATTACAATAATATTGACTACATTCCCTTTTTCACCCAGTTCCTCAAACCTCCTCCCATCTGGCAACCATCAGTTTATTCTCTGCATCTATGAGCCTGTTCCTGTTTTGTTTGCTCATTTTGTTCTTTAAATTTCAGTTAGCATAATATCCTCTAGGTCCTTTCGTGTTGGCATGTGTGGTAAGATTTCATTCTTTTTTATGGCCGAGTAATATTGCATTGCATGTATGTACCACATCTTTATACCCTAGTCTGTTGATGGGCACTTGGGTTGCTTCCATATCTTAGCTATTATGCAATAAATAATGGCAATGAAAATGGGGGTGCATATATCTTTTCGAAGTAGTGTTTTAGGTTTCCTCAGATATATAGGAGTGGAATTGCTGGGTCATATTTTTAACTTTTTGAGGAACCTCCGTACTGTTTTCTGTAGTGGCTGCAACAATCTGCATCCCTACCAGCAGTGCACAAGGGTTCCCCTTCCTCCACATTCTCACCAACACTTCTTTTTGTTGATTTATTGAAGATCGCCATTCTCACAGGTGTGAAGTAATACCTCATAGTGGTTTTAATTTGCATCTCTCTAAATGATTAGTACCATTGAGCATCTTTTCATGTCTAATGGCCATCTGTATGTCCTCTCTGGAGAAGTGCCTATTCAAGTCCTTTGCTCATTTTTAAGTTATATTATTTGTTTTGGTGTTGAGTTGTCTGAGTTCTTAATAAATTTTGGATATTAACCCCTTATTGGATGTATTGATGGCAAATATCTTCTTTCATTCAGTAGGTTGTCTTTTTTTGCTGATAGTCTCTTTTGCCGTGAAGAACTTACTAGTTTGATGTAGTCCCATTTATTTTTTCTTTTGTTTCCCTTGCTTTAGGAAAATATATTAAAAATATTGCTGAGAGAAGTGTCAGAATTTTCTGTCTGTTTTCTTCCAGGAGTTTTATGGTTTTGAGTCTTACATTTAAGCCTTTACTCCATTTTGAGTTTATTCTTATATATAGTGTAAGAGGGTGATCTAGTTTTATTTTTCTGTGTGCATCAGTCCAATTTTTCCAACACCATTTATTGAATAGACTGTCTACCCTCTTGTATGTTCTTGCCCCCTTTGTCAAATATTATTGCCAGTACAATGCTGTTTTGATTACTGTGGCCTTGTAGTATAGTTTGATATCAAGTAGTATGCCTCCAACTTTGTTCTTCATTGTCAAGATTGCTGAGGCTATTTGAGATTTTTCGTCGTTTTATAAACTCTGCTTCTTTCTATCTGAAGGGTGTCTTTTATAGGAGTGTATGTATTGGTCTTTTTTTTATCCATTCAGCTGTCATATTAATTTTGATTGGAGCATTTAGTTCATTTACATTTATTTATTTATTTTTTTATAATTTATTTATTTATTATATGTTTGTTTGTTTTTATTTATTTGAAGAGAGAGGGGAAAGGAGAAAGAGAGGGAGAGAAACATCACTGTGCGGTTGCCTCTCACTCGCGCCCCCAACTGGGGACCTGATGTGCAACCTAGTCATGTGCCCTGACTGGGAATCGAACCTGCAACACTTGGCTCGCAGGCCAACGCTCAATCCACTGAGCTACAGCACCCAGGGCTTAGTTCATTTACATTTAAAGTGATTATTGATAAGTATGTAGTTATTGCCATTTTATGTTTTCTGATTACTTTTGTAGTTCTTCTCTGTTCCTCTCTTATTCTCTTGCTCTCATCTCTTGTATGTTGATAACTTTCTGTAGTGTTATGATTAGATTCCTTTCATTTCTTGTACATATCTCATAAATTTTTGGTTTGTGGCTACCGTCTGTTTCCTATATACCAAGCTATATATATAGCAGTCTATTTCAAGTTGGTGGTTGCTTAAGATTGAACACATTCTGAAATCACTGCAATTTTTACTCACCACTTCCACATCCATGTTTTTGTCATTATTTTTTACTTCTTTTGGTAATTTCGCATAATTTCTTTTTTTGCTTTTTAACCTTTGTATTAACTTTATAGTTGATTGGTCCACTGCTTTTATTAAGTATTTGCCTTTGTCAGTGAGAAATTTTCTATATTTTTATTAATTAAATTTTATTGTTTATGCTATTACAGTTCCCACTTTCCCCCACTTTACCCTACTCTACCCAGGCACCACTCTCCCTCAGGTAGTTTCCACACCATTGTCTGTGTCCCTGGGTCATGCATATATGTTCTTTGGCTACTCCCTTCACCTTCTTTCATTCAGTCCCCACTTCCCTCCAACAGCTGTGAGTCTGTTCCATGTATATCTGCCTCTCTTTCTATTTTGTTTATTAGTTTACTTTATTCATTAGATACCACATATAAGTGAGATCATATGGTACTTAACTTTCACTGATGGGCTTATTTCAGTTAGTATATAATCTCCAGTTTCATCCATGCTGTCCCAAAAGGTAAGAGTTTCTTCTTTTTCACTGCTGCATAGTATTCCATTATAGAAGTGTGTCACCGCATTTTTATCCATTTATCTACTATGGGCGCTTAGGCTGTTTCTAGGTTTTGGCTATTGGAAATAACCCTGCTGTGAACATAGTGGTGCATATATTCTTTTGAATTTTGTGTTTCTGGATTCTTAGGATATATTCTGAGAAGTGGAATGGCTGAGTTGTAAGGCAGTCCCATTTTTAATTTTTTGAGGAAACTCCATACTGTTTTCCACAATGGCTGTACCAGCCTGCATTCCCAACAAAAGTACACTAGTTCCCTTTCCTCAACATCCTCACCAACACTTGTTTGTACTTGATGGTAGCTATTTTGGCAGGTGTGAGGTGATATTTAATTGTGGTTTTAATTTGCATCTCTCTGATGATTAGTGAGGTCTAAGGGCTTTCTGTATGTCCTCTTTTGCAGGAATGTCTATTTGAGTCCTTTGCCCATTTTAAAATTGGATTGTTTGTCTTCTGATGTATTACACTGGCAAATACGTTCTCCCATATAGTGGATTCTCTTTGCATTTTGTTGATTTTTTCTTTTTCTTTTTTTTACAGGCTTTACTTAATCTTTGTTTTTTATTGTATTTTTTTTTTCCATTACCACTTAGTCCTCTTATACCTCCCTACCCCTGCAATTACCACACTGTTCTCAGAAGCTTTTTAATTTGATGCAGTCCTCTTTGTTTATTTTTTCCTTTGTTTTTCTTGCCCTGGGAGATATAGCAGCAAAAATATTGCTACGTGAGATATCTGAAATTTTACTACCTATATTTTGTTTTAGGATTTTTATGGTTTCATGACTTACATTTAAGTCTTATCCATTTTGAATCTATTCTTGTGTATGATGTAAGTTGATGGCCTAGTTTAATTTTTTTTGCATGTACCATCCAGTTTTCCCAACACCATTTATTGAAGAGACTGTTTTTAATCCATTGTATACTCTTGCCTCTTTTGTCAAATACTAATTGACCATAAAGTGTGGGTTAATTTTTGGGGTCTCTGTTCTGTTCCATTAATCTATATGCTTATTCTTATGCTCATGCCACGCTGTTTGGATTACAGTGACCTTATAGTATAGTTAGATATCAGGTATTGTGATACCTCCAACTTCGTTCTTCTTTCTCAAGATTGTTGATGCTATTTGGGGTCTTTAGGGTTCCATATAAAGTTTTGGAATATTTATTCTAGATTTGTGAAATATACTATTGGTATTTTAATGGATTGCATTGAATATATAGATTGCTTTGGGTAGTATGGCCATTTTAATGATGTTAATATAACAGAACCCCTGGGCTGCTCCGATTTTAAACAGAATGCACAGGCTGTTTAGTTAGGGGCCCGATTGCCCACTGCCAGAATTATAACTCTCAATACCAGAGTTTAGTGAAAAGAAAAAGAATCGTTTATTTAATAGTTATATAGATTTAGATTATTTGCAGATTTCTGCCGTTAAGTCTTACGTTTTTTAAAACACCCACAAACACATAGTTCTAGTTGTTCTTCTTCACCTTCTGGCAACTCTATAATTCGGACGTTCACCCGCTTATAGCTGTCCCATAGGTTTCTGAGCTTCTCCTCATTTTCCTCGCTTTTCATTTCCTCTTTCGGCACTGGTTGACTGTTTGTTCCTTCCCTATGTTCTGATTTGTTGATTTGATCCCTGATTTTCTTGCCCTCATCACTAGTTTCATAGTGTTTTTGTTCATTTCAGCAGGACTAGCCTTCATTCCTTCCCCATCTTGTTTAAGATCCTCTGTTAGGTCTGGAAGCACTTTTATAACCAAAGCTCTGAACTGTGCCTCAGAAAGACTTCCTATCTGCTGTTTTGTTAGATTAGATATTTGCTATCTGGTCAACTGCGTGACTGAGATCTCTGTCATGATCTGTGCCATCCTGACAGTTTTGTGTTTACCTTTGCTTCCTGGGCAGGGCTGCCACACCTCCTACGCTATAGGGGTCGGAGCCCTGTGCACTTGTCACAACCAGGCAACCCTTCTCACCATGCTGTGGCATTTTCTGTGGGTGTGGGAGTCCGAGATGGATTCTTGCCGTTCACTCTCTGCTGAGTGAACAGCATCCCCACCCCCTCCGGGCCTCACAGTCCAAGGCAATGGGGGTCTGCCTTCCCTGGCGTTGGAATCGCAAGCTGACGGGTCTGGTCTGCAGCCGGGGGTGCTCCCCAGGTGCTTCTCGCCTCCCCTTAAATATGGGTGTCTGTACTTACCGCCATCCCACTGCCATCGCCGCTGCTGCCGCTGTCAGCACAGCTTGACCTCTCCTCCCTGGCTTCACCCCTCCTCCCTGGCTTCACCCCTCCTACCTGCCCGGATGAGCACCACTTCTTTATAACCTCATACGTTGAACTTCCATTTATTTTCTGGAACTTCTGGTTATTGCTGGTTTTGCAGTAGTTGTATTCCTTTTTAGTTGTGGAGGGAGATGGCGCATGTCAGTCTAGGCCTCCATCTTGGCCGAAGTCTCCTGTGTGTGTCCCTTACTCTTTATTTTTCTTCATAGCCATTATCCCAGATATTACATGTATGTATGTATGTATGTTTTTATTATCTGTCTCCTATAGAATTCAAGCTTTATAAGAGGAGGAACTTTGGTTAATTAGCATGTGCCCATCATGTAGAATAGTTCGTGACACATAGTAAGTGTTCGATAAATGTGTTGGATAAGTCAAGGTATTGACTCCCAACTTCAGATATGGAAACTGGGTCTGTCATAGCTGCCAGGTTTTCAGACTCCAACGTTTATTGCTTTTTTTTTCCTCAGCCACTTGTTTCTAGAACCTTATCTGATTATTTGTCCATATCTGATTATTCCTCATCTGAATTATTATGGCATTTTTTGTTATTCTTAAAGCATTTACAACATTTTGTCTTGTGCTACTGGTACACATTTTCTTCTTGCCCTCTTCTAGTGCCTTAGGAATGCTTTAAAAATTATGAAATGATGACAGATTATTTCTTGAATCTCATAGTATTTGAGTTTTAAAGTTAGATTTGCTTTTCTTTAAGCTATACAGCTTTTCCTTTTAAAACTAATACAAAATTCAGGGCTAAGATTTTTCATAAAAATTTTTTTCTCTAGCAATATGAAAACTGCTTAATTTTTTGTAACAATAGATTTACTTTATTGACTATTTTTAGGATGCAAGCTCATAACAGTATTGGTATCCTGTCTATACTTTGTAAAAAGTACTTGAATATCATTGAAAACGGGAATGCTTTCAAGTTTTTTATAAGGTTTTTCCTTTCTTTAATGGATGTACTTATATAGGAAAACTTTATTTCCTACTTTACTAGTCTTCTGACTATCCTTTTTCTTTTTCACTTCTCCCAAGAAAGAGAGCAGACAGTATGACTCAGGGGTAGGGGGACATCATGTGTTGAAGGATGATTTTCATTTTGCTGTGAGGTAGGTTACAAAGTCACCAAGAATCATGTACTTTGTAGTTAATGAGAATCTCTGCCTTTTCCATGTGAACAGTGAGATAAATCAGGCTTGCTCTTAGTGTAAGCTACCACCCAGAAAGCTGTGAAGAAGGCTGGTGATAGCAGATGGTATATCCATACACAGTTTGATTTGTTTAGAAACCTACATAAAGAGCAGCATGTGTTTTGTTTTGTTTTCCCCTTAATTACTCAGAAACAGGGAGATCAGTTTTCAAATAAAGCTTAGTGACACAGCCAGGAGGAAAGCTTAAAAAGAAAACAGACAACTGTATTTTTAACTGCATCATTTCAATTCCATATTTATTGAGCATGTTCTTTGTAAAAGGCTCTGTATTAGGCATTGTAGGTGATGCAAAGAAGGTAAGTATTACAAAATAAATTCCATTCAATAAACATGTCATTATTGCCTCTTATCACTCAGATGGTCGGCGATCTGAGACGACAGTGGGTTTGCACCCTAACAGAGTGTCTTAAATTCCAGTATAACCCACTGTCGTCTCAGATCGCCGACCATCTGAGTGAAGCGCCCATAGAGATTCAATCCCTGTCTGCTTATTGGGTCTGGGAGATGAGAGGCAGCACGAGCACCTGCTCTTCCGGTTTCATATTCACAGGGCAAGGCGAGGTGGTATCCTTGAGTCAGCAACAAAGACAACCGTCGAAACCTTTCATTGTGTGCCAACCTCTTGACTTGCTGTCTTGGAAAAAGTGATTTCAAACCAAGGGGATTTTAAACAAATACCTCTAGGAGGGAATTAAACTGCAAGGTAGGTGAGAAGGCATTAAGAGAATACACAGTCCCATAAATGAGCTTGTCTTCAGGTCCAAGGTTCTAGAACAGTGGTTCTCAACCTTCCTAATGCCACAACCCTTTAATACAGTTCCTCATGTTGTGGTGACTCCTGTTAGGGATAAAGAAGCAAGCCAGTGACTCTCAAACCAGTAGGAGATAATTAACAGATGAATCATGGAAAAGGGGGGAGGAAATGACATTCTGCAGCTCCTCACACATATCCCTGGAATCAAAAGGAGGAATATTGTTACCAAACAGAGAAATGGGAAGATGTAGCTAGATAACTTTGCAAATAAGTTGGAGATAGACCTATAACTAGATTACTCTTAGTTAATCACATCCTGAACCCTGGCTGGTTTGGCTCAGTGGATTGAGCGTCGGCCTGCGAGCTAAGTGTCGCTGGTTCGATCTTCCAGTCAGGGCACATCAGAGAAGGAAAACTCTGACTCCAAAAAACCTCCGCTGCCTTGCGGCATACCTCTTCAGGGGAAAGGCTAAGGGAGTAAACCCCGACACAAAATCCGGAGCCGGAGTCCCTAAGGTGGTTTGACGTTGTAGTCAACACCGGCAACTCCTGCGGCGCAACTGAAGCCAAGCTGTATTGACGCCGTCTTTCCCTTGGACCCTTCGGCTGCGAAGAGAGGGGGGGTCTGCTGCATGGGCAACAGCAGACCCTCCATATCACCCTGCCCAGGCTCTGTAGCTTCAGCGTCATCGCAAGATGTCGATTCAACATGGGAGGAGACAGATACCGTGTCACTCCCGAGTCGGACTGCACAGCCATTCTCGGCGGTGCAGATAGACTCTTGAGAAGCTACACCATCGTCTCTCGAGACGGACGGCTGCCGACGACGAATCACATCCTGAGTTAAGTAGTTAATCATGTTAGATTGTGAACCCGGATTAACCAATAATGGAGAAACAGGGGAGAAGGAGAAGGAAGGGGGAGCTAACTGCGTTAGGGAGGGGAGCTAATAGCATTAGTATAAAACCAGTTTCCTTTGTCTACTTGGCGCGCACATTCTCCTGGCTGAGGGTGCGCCCGACTCTGCAGACGCGTGAATAAACGCCTCACTTTGCTGCCCAAGTCCTGTGTCCCGGTTTTTATAGTGAGCATTTCTCACACCCCCAACCATAACTAAAGAATAGTGATTAATTGCAAAAACAATATGTAATTATATAAGTGTTTTCCGATGGTCTTAGGCGACCCTGTGAAAGGTTTGTTCCACCCCCAAAGGGGTCGCGACCCACAGGTGGAGAACTGCTATTCTAGAAGAACCTGCAAACATGATCATAAAGCCAAGGTAGCAACCCTTTGATGAGAAGCCAGGAAGAAAGTGTTAAATGAATTTGTAACTCGTTGAGGAATTTGTTGAGGAATTGTACCCAAAGGGATTGATGAACCTATCGAACCCAACCTAGGGAAAGCCCTCCAAGAGAGATTCCTTGGTGAATTAGGAAACAGGAAGAACAATCATCAGTCAGGAGGCACCACAATCTGGAAAGTACATCACTGGGTCTAGAGAGAAGAGGTGGCAGAGTTCAGCGGAAAAAGTCCAGAACTTGAAGTCTGGAACTTGGTCTCTCTTCCTGACAATTCAGATGACTCAGGGTACACAGCCTTCCACTGCAGTCATAGAAATGCTTGGTGAGTAAAAGAGGAAGTATGACAGGCTTTATATCTCTAGAAGGAAAAAATAGGTATGAAGGCATTAGAATACTTTTCATTTAGATTTCGGGCTTCACTGGACTCCTTAGAAGTTAATGTGGCTGGAATTACCAAATGATTTGAAGAATAAGCTGCATATTATGGAAAAGCAGGCAGTTCTAAAATGAATATCAGTGAATTAGTAAGATAGTACCTGTTTTATTGATAGTAAATATAGGATTAGTAAAGCTGCTGAAATACAATTTGTTTTTCTTCTGCCAGTGTAGAACCACTTCCCCAGAACTCACCCTTACGTCTTTTTTGTTGTTTTCCTCCCAACCTTATCGTTTTTCTCTTTTTAAAAACTTTCCATCCATCTACTTTGGAGGTGAGGGGTGCTGCTGAAGAATTAACTACCTAGCTTTTCTCACCATTGCCTTGAATTAAAGTAGTCTTGATATTCTTAAACATTTTCTGTATATGAACTTGGGTGAAAAATATTAATGCTGAGAGGAAGGTCAAATTGGGGATGTAGACGCATTGGCAAGGAATTGAAATCCAAACGCTTGAGTCATGAAAAGGAAACGAAAGAGGCTAAAATGTGATCAAGCCATGTGATGAGTCGGTTTTTTCTTCAGTGAAAATTATTGTTTAAGGCCTTTACAATACCAGAAGAGAATTCAAGACTCCTCAAGTCTGTGAAACTTAGCTCTGAAAGGAGCTGCTTCACTGTGTTACCTTGTTTCAATAACTTCTTAGGTTTGGATTCATTTAGTACACTAGCTATAGATAAAAGAAGCCAGAGAGGTGGGGAGGAAAGAGAAGCCTGAGAATATGTTGCCAAGGTTTTCTTTTTGTAGCAAATGACTCTTAAAGAAGGAAGAGCTCATTCTCTTATCCCTTTAAATCTTACTGTTTCATATTCTTCCCCAAACTTGACCTTCCTGTCAACCTGTAGTGTAATCTCCAGAACGAAATTCTATTGTCTAACTCAAAGGATAATTTTTCCAATTTCTTGCTTATCACCTGCCCTATTACAAATAGGTGGCATAGGCTTGCTTTTTATTAAAACTTTCTTGTAACCAATGTTTATTTTTATTAAAATATTCCATGCAACCAATTTAGGAATTCAAGTAACGCTTTAAAAAAAAGACTTACACCAAAAGCAAAGTCTCCTGATGCCCTCAACCCCCATTTCATCTTTATTTCCTGCCACTGAGAGGCAACTACTCAACTGGTTAAATTGATCTCTCCTGACACTTACCTCCATATTTCTAAGAAGGATGCATGTATTATCTTTTTTTTACTTTGTCACATAGCAATTTCATAAGTTAGGCAATTGTGAAAAGCTTAAAGATGTGGACAAGCTATTGATCTGGTCAAGATTACTGTTCTTCCAAATTCAGATATTGAGTTTGACTTAGTCTTCAAAGTACAGAATTAACAACCAACCTACAATGTATCATTCTGAATGATAGTTTTATAAATGCAAGCCCAAAGAAGATACTATATTTACCCAACTATAAAATCAATATAGTCAGTCAGGAATCAATTACAGAAGCAGAACCCACTAGGAACTGTGTGTATGTGTATGTGTATCATATATACTGTATACCATACCTAGCCTTACACAACTGTGGGAACTGTTTAAGAAGTCACTGTAAAGCTGTTGTCTTCACACCTAATCCTGGAGCTTGAAGACTTCAGAGAAAGCATCCTAGAAGGGAAGATAGATGTAAAGTAGGGAGAAGCAAGCATCAGCTGGAAACTCCAAGCATGAGTTAGAACCCACGTGCACAGAGTGAAACCATGTCAGTTCTCACTGCCTCTGACTTGATGGTGTAAGGTACCCTGCCCGAGAAGTTGTCCCCTTTTATCATTTTTCTAGCCCAGGAGTTGCAAGAGCTGGAGGAGGATTCAGGGGAAAGTGGTGCACTTGTAGGCCCAGCCGCTGTCCCATGGCAGCAGGGTAAGCAATAATGTGAACCACAGAACAACTGCTTTTTGACTTCAAAGATCCAACCTGTAAGAATGTCTCTGGTAGTCCAGCCTAGCCAGAAACATACAGAGAGGGAATACTGGAAAATGTAGTTCAGCCTGGCCAAGCTGGTGTGTCACAAAGCCACCCCAGTACACCCCTTTTCAGTTTGGCACCCATATGTATTTATTATTATTATAAATAAATAGTTCAGGATTCGCCCTGGCTGGTTTGGCTCAGTGGATTGAGCGTCGGCCTGCGAGCTAAGTGTCGCTGGTTCGATCTTTCAGTCAGGGCACATCAGAGAAGGAAAACTCTGACTCCAAAAAACCTCCGCTGCCTTGTGGCATACCTCTTCAGGGGAAAGGCTAAGGGAGTAAACCCCAACAGAAAATCCGGAGCCGGAGTCCCTAAGGCGGTTTGACGTTGTAGTCAACACCGGCAACTCCTGCGGCGCACCTGAAGTCAAGCTGTATTGACTCCGTCTTTCCCTTGGATCCTTCAGCTGCGAAGAGAGGGGGGGTCTGCTGCATGGGCAACAGCAGACCCTCCATATCACCCTCTCCAGGCTCTGTAGCTTCAGCTTCACTGGAGAGGACACTCCAGCGTCATCATAAGATGTCGATTCAACACAGGAAGAGACAGATACCGTGTCACTCCCGAGTTGGACTGCACAGCCATTCTCGGCGGTGCAGATAGACTCTTAAGAAGCTACACCATCGTCTCTCAAGACGGACGGCTGCCGACGAGGTTCAGGATTCAAATGTCCAGCATGGCTTTTTACCAAGAGAATAATGGAAAAGGGGAGCATTTGAGATCTTGCTTCTTGACATGTCATCAGTTTGGCTCAAGTAAAATCTTATGAGAGAGGGAGGGGAAGAGAGAGAGAGAAAGAAAGAGAGAGAGAGGAAAGTCATCTCACATTCCTGGGACCATGTGGGAAAAATTGCTTGTAAGAGAAAAAATAACAATAGTTGTATCTAATCTCCAGAAACTACCGAAAAGTTCATCATCAGGGATGTTTGCCCAGCTCCTTTTTCTTTATAAAGGTAGGTGCTGAATAAGCTAAGGTTTCTGAAATTGTATTACCAGTAACAGAGAAGGAAAACTCTGACTCCAAAAAACCTCCGCTGCCTTGCGGCATACCTCTTCAGGGGAAAGGCTAAGGGAGTAAACCCCGACAGAAAATCCGGAGCCGGAGTCCCTAAGGCGGTTTGACGTTGTAGTCAACACCGGCAACTCCTGCGGCGCACCTGAAGCCAAGCTGTATTGACTCCGTCTTTCCCTTGGACCCTTCAGCTGCGAAGAGAGGGGGGGTCTGCTGCATGGGCAACAGCAGACCCTCCATATCACCCTGCCCAGGCTCTGTAGCTTCAGCGTCATCGCAAGATGTCGATTCAACACGGGAGGAGACAGATACGATGTCACTCCCGAGTCGGACTGCACAGCCATTCTCGGCGGTGCAGATAGACTCTTAAGAAGCTACACCATCGTCTCTCGAGACGGACGGCTGCCGACGACGACGATGATTGCCTCTTATATGCCACTAAAGTACTGGGAATATAGAAATTAAGACAGTTCTATCCTCAAGGAGATTACACTATAGAGGGGGCAGGGGGTAGTGAACAACATGGTTAGATTTAGTTTCACAAAAGAGCTGCTGTGATGCTATAGAAGCTCTGAAGAAAGGGTACCTGATCTAACCTGGGAGGATAATGAGAAAGATAGTGAGGAAAGGCTTCTGGGAGGAGGTAAACCTAGGTGTCTTAAAGGGTGAGTAAGTCCTAGCCAGGTAAAAATGAAGAGTAGGGAGGCATCAGGACAGAAGGAAGAGCATGAACAAAGGGTCAGAGGCAAGAAATATCATAGTTTTTGGGGGGGAGAGATCCAGGTACAGTTGCTGATATAGCCAAAGGCAACATCTGTGGCAGGAGATCAGATTATGGTGCCAGATTATGGTGGAGTTTATAGAGTTTATCCTTTATGTTCTTGTTTCTTCATGTGTGGAATATAGATTCTTTGCAATAGCATCAGAATATCTGCAGAAATGCAGATCTAAATTCACCATGATATGTGAAAAATAACCCATAAGATATGTTGTTTATGCTCAGAATTGAGATTTCCCTGTAAGGTTAATGCAGAATGTTCTGTATTTAACAACTTTTTTTTTTTAAATGATATACTTCGTCAGGTTTACAGAAACACAGTGTTTGAGTTTGTGTCCTACACTGGTGTTTTAGGTAGTTCCCAAAGGAATACCTATGGTTTTTAAGAGTTGCTTATAAAATAGAGGTCATATATACTATATCTTGGGGTCAATAAAAAGAGGCAGAAAATTCCAAACAAAGTAATTTGAAAGTTTAACTTATGATATTTTTAAAGATATATTTTCCTAATACCAATTCAAGGTAAAATCCTCTGAGACCTCTATCACTCAGTGCTCAGCCTCTGGCAGGGTGTGTGTGTGTGTGTAATTTGGAAGAAAGCAAGGAATATGGAAATGGAAAATGTTGCAAAATAGTAGAGGGAATTTATGATATATTTACAAATGTTCCATATATTTCTTTTATTGTACAGGAATTAGAAAATAAAACAAGACTACAAAAACAAGCTGCCACTAGCCAAAGTGCCACAGAAGTTCGCTTGAATAGAGCTCTAGAAGAAGCAGAAAAGTATAAATTGGAGCTAAGTAAATTAAGGCAAAATAACAAGGTATGGAAAAGTTGAATGGTTTTGGTAGTGATTGCCTTTGGTAATTATCTCTTTTATGCAAGAGTCAAAACTAAATAGTTTTTTTTAGCAACAAAAACCTGTTTTATTTTTTCCAAATACAGATACAGAAGTTTGCATGTTTTGCAAATATTGCTTCAAAGCAACATTTCTATATACAGTACCTTCTGTTCTAAGAGTGTGTAAACATAGATATGTATCCACAGTGCAATGTTGGCTTATCAAGGGTCCACCTTATATATACTCTTATCACTTAAAAAAAAACTAAGTAGTTTTTAAATTATAATTCTGGTCACAGTGAACATTTCTCTTTTCAGAAGAAATACATTCATTATTAATATGTACATTTTCAATAAGTTAGGATTGTATTGCTTGGGCTATTGCTATAATTGGGTGATAGCATAACTCTCTGGAGGATTCACTCATTTTTTTCAGCCAACAAATCATTGTGTCCTCATTTTATATGCCAGACACTTTTCTAATCTTGGAATAAATGGTGGAAAAAAGTGTCTTTTGTATCTCGTTTGTTTTATTCTACTTTGAGCCTCAATTTTCTAATATACGAGGTCTGTCCAGAAAAAGTCCAACCATTGTTAATATAACAAGAATGGTTTGCATGACATCGACATTGATGTTACCTGTCAGCCAAGGAGAGTGGACTGGAATTCACATGTGTGAACAATGATGACTTCACTGTACTAGTCAGTGGGGGCCATGCTGTTGAGTGAGCATGTGCACTACGTGGCTTTCACATTCAAAAATGACTGAGTAGAGCAACGAAGCTGCATCAAATTTTGCATTATGCTTGAACATTCCTCTGTGGAAACTATCTGGATGATTCAGAAGGCCACAGCTATGGGCAAATGATGATTGGCAGCTTCATCACGACAATGCCCTCTCTCATGCATCACATCTTGTGCAGTTTTTTTGCAAAACAAATCACCCAGATGACTCATCCCCGCTAATGCCCAGATTTGGCACTCTGTGACTTCTGGCTTTTCCCAAAAGTAAAATCTCCTTTGAAAGGGAAGAGGTTTCTGACCATCTATGAGATTCAGGAAAATATGATGGGGCAGCTGATGGCAATTGGGAGAACTGTGTGAGGTCCCAAGGTGCCTACTTGAAAGGGGACTGAGGCGTCATTTTCCTATGTACAGTGTTTCTTGTATCTTGTATCTTCTACAATAAATATCTCATTTTTATAGTACATATATGGCTGGATACCTTCTGAACAGACCTAGTATAATAAAAAGGGCTATTTTATATAGGTCAGTGGTTCAGCTGGAGGGCTTGTTTAAACATAGATTGCTGTGCCCCCTCTCCAAAGTTTCTTCTTTCATAAGTCTGGGGTAAGGCCAAAGAATGTCCAGTCTTAAGAAGTCCCCAATTGATGCTGATGCCACTGGTTCTGAGATAACATTTTGATAACCACTGTTGTAGAATTATTATGAGAATCACCACTGTATTCCCAGTATCTAGTAATGATTGGCAGACAATTAGCACTCAATTCCTAAAACAGCTGTTGAATAATGAAGGCTCAGATATCAGTGTGTGTGAAAACATTGCTTACACTATAAATATTTGTTAGTTTTTGGTTCTGTCAAGCTGAAAGTGATGTTGCATTGGAATCTCCTTTAGGACAATATTTAATAACTTTAACAATGGCTCGAATGATGAAATTAGGACCACCTTTATTACATACATAAAGTGATATGTTTGGGATTGAATTAGTAGCATAAGAAGACATTGAACAAAACTGATCTTGGTTAAGCCCTCACATTTATCAGGGGCAAATATACTGCAGTGATTACTGAGTTTTAAGATCTCTTCTGTGAGATTAGTTTATACTGTATGACCTTAAGTATGTTCATATTTAAGAGCCATCAGTGATGGCATCGTGATGGGAATTTATCAATAGAAGTTATTAAATGAACAAATTAGGAAGTCTTTACAAAGTTGCCAGTAATTAGCATGTTATTAGAATATTATTTCCAATTTGGTGCATTCTAAAGGGAGTCTGAACAAAGTGAACTGGAATAACCGATTATGTCAGGATTTGCTAATTCTGGTTGTAGATTTGATCTCTATTTTCGCACACACATTAGAGAAGTAAAAAGAAAACTTGTTTCCATGACAACAGATGAGTATCCTAATTCTAGCCAGCCATTTTGCAAATTCAAGTAATGACTTGGTATGTGAATGATTCAATATAAAACCATCAACTCTGTATAAAGAACTTGGATGTTCAAGACAAACATCTGACCTTGGAACTGCATTATGGGTTATTGATTTAAACACAGTGGAATGGCATTTTGTGTATATATTACTTACTATTTACTATCAAGTATTTTTCTAGTTTTATGGATTTTGGTCTTAGATTTAAGTCTTTAATCCATTTTGAGTTAATTTTTGTGGGTGGTGTGAGATGGGAATCTAGTTTCATTCTTTTACATGTGAATATCCAGTTTTTCCAGTACTATTTATTAAAGAGACTGTTTCCCCATTGCATATTATTGGCTCCATTGTCAAATATTAGCTGACCATATGTGCATGGATTTGCTTCTGGGCTCTCAATTCTGTGCCATTCATTGGTTTACATTTGTTTTTATGTAGTATCATACTATTTTGATTTCTATATAGCTTTATATGGGGTTTGAAATCAGGAAGTGTGATGCCTTCCATTTTGTTTTTCTTGCTCAGGAATGCTTTTCTGTGGTATCTTTTGTTGTTCCATACAAATTTTAGGATTTATTTTTCTTCTATCTGTAAAAAATTCTATTGAAATCTTTATAGAGGTTTACATTGAATTTATAGATGGCTTTGGTTGTATGGCCATTTTAACGATATTAATTCTTCCCATTCATGAACACAGGATTCTTTTCCATTTATTTTTACCTTTCATAACTTTCATCAGTGTCTTACAGTTTTCAGTGTATAGATTTTTCACCTCCTTGGTTAAAAATATTCCTAAGTATTTTATTCTTTTTGATGCAATTTTAAAGGGGATTGTTTTATTTCTTTTACAGATAATTTATTATTAGAGTGTAGAAATACTACTGATTTTTGAATGTTAATTTCGGATCCTGCAACTTTAATTTGCTGATTAGATCTAACAGTTTTTTCATGGAATCTTTAGGACTTTCTCCACTTAAATTTCATCAGCAAATACAATTTTACTTCTTTTCCAATTTGGATACCTTTTATTCATTTTTCTTGCTTGATTGCTCTGGCTAGGACTTCTGGTACTATGTTGAATAGGAGTGGTGAGTGTGCACCCTTGTCTTACTCCTGATCTTAGAGGAAAAGCTTTCAGCCTTTTACCAGACTATGATGTTAGCTGTGGACTTGTCACATATGGAGTTTATTAAGTTGAGGTATGTTCTTTCTAAATCTAATTTGTTAAGAGTTTTTTTTTTTTTTTTTTTTTTTATCATGAACAGATGTTGAATTTTTTGAAATGTTTTTTCCGTGTCTATTGAGATGAGCATGTGATTATTTTCCTTCATTCTGTTAATGTGGAGTGTTACATTCATTTTAATATATTGAATCATCCTTGCAAACCCAGCAATAAATCCCACTTGGTGTATAATCTTTTTTGTGCTATGGGATTCTGTTTGCTGTTATTTTGTTGAAGATTCTTGCATCAATATTCACCAGGGATTTTGGTCTGTAATTTGTCTCTGGCTTTGGCACCATGTTAATAATGCTGGCCTCATAAAATGAATTTGGAATTATTTTAAAGACAATTGGTGTTAATTCCTCTTTAGATGTTTGGTAGAATTCACCAGTAAAGCCATCTGATCCTGGGCTTTCTTTGTTGGGAGGTTTTTGATTACTGTTTCAATCTCCTTACTAGTTATAGGTCTGTTCATGTTTCCTGTATCTTCATCATTCAGTTTTGGTAGGCTGTGAGTTTCTGGGAATTTATCCATTTCATCTACATTTTACAGTTTGTTGGTGTTCATAGTATTCTCTTATGATCCTTTCTAATTCTGTGGTATCAGTTGTAATATCCCCTTTTATTTCTGATATTATTTGAGCTTTTTTTTTATTTTTCTTAATCTAGGCAAAGAAGCAACTGTTGATTTCATTGACTTTTCTATTATGTATTCATTAACTCTGCATTAATCTGTTATTTCCTATATCTTCTACTAGTTTGAGGTTTTATTCTTTATCTAGTTACTTAAGTTGTAAAGGTGTTGAGATCTTTTTAATGTAAAAATTTACAGCTATAAATTTCTCCCCTTAGAACTACCTTCACGGTATCCCATAAGTTTTGGTATGTTATGTTCTATTATAATTTGTCTGAATGCATTTTCTAAATTCCCTTGTGATTTCTTCTTGCCCCATTTGTTGTTTGAGTATGTTGTTTAATTTCCACATATTTGTGAATATTTCAGTTTTCCTTCTGTTGATTTCTATTGCATTATATTGTGAACAGGAAAGATACTTTATATGATTTCAGTCTTTTTAAATATACTAAGACTTCTTTAGTGGCCTAACATGATCTATTCTAGAGAATGCTCTATGTGTACTAGAGAAAAATGTTGGGTGGAATATTCAAATGTGTATATTAGGTCCAGGTAGTTTATAGTGTTCAATTACTGTACACTTAATCTTCGAATTGTTCTATCCATTATTGAAAGTTGGATAGTGAAGTCTCCTGTTGTTATTATAGAGCTGTCTATTTCTCCTACCAGTTTGCTCCATATACTTAGCTCTGATGTTTGTGCATATGTATTTATAATTGTTATAGCTCCTTAGTGAATTAACTCTTTTATCATTATATAATGTCCTTCTTTACCTGTTTTTGACTTTGTTTTGTCTGCTCTTAGAGCCACACCTCCCTCTTTTGGTTACTATTTCCATTGGTTACTATTTTGCATGGAATATCTTTTTCCATTCTTTCATTTTCAATCTGTGTATGTACTTAGATTGAAAGTTAATCTCTGTAGGTAGCAATCATTGGTACTGTTTTCTTAATCGATTTATATTTCAAGTTATTACTAATAGGGAAGAACTTCCCATTGCCATTTTAATTTTTTTTCTGTATGTCTTAAACATTTTTTGCCTCCTTCAAACGTCTTAATTTCCTAAGAGTCTTGGCCCTGCTTCTTCCCAGGGCCTCAGATGTCATGTTTTATTCTCTGCCCGTAATCTTTTGCCCTGGCCCCTGAGGTTCTGCAGCTCCCCTGCAGTCCTCCTGTCCGCAGTGCCCCACTGCTTTCAGCAGCCTCCAACCTGATAACCAAACTCTGCTCCCTTCCATGAGGTGAGACAGAAAACAGTCCCTCCGGCAACCCCATACAAGTCAGAACATCACAACCAAGTTCTGCTCTTTCCTTTCCATCCCAAAGGAGGAGTTAGGAATTGAGAGACTTCTTTCCACTCTGCCCAAGAGGGTGAGGTGAAAGGGTGAGCATAAATGCAATGAAATTACCTTCCATTTTGAATGTGGTTCTTGCGTGGTTGCTGTTGCTGCTTAATTGGCTTCTAGAGTTCTCACAGTGCTACACTGATCTGTATATTATCGTCAGTGCTCCCATGGTGTTCCTTGGGGAATAAGGGCCTGGGCGCCCTACTCTGCCATCTTGCTGACATTCCCAATAATCTCTAAAGAAATTTTTTTGAAGTCTAATATTTACCTTGTTACTATTTCTGGTACTCTTTTTGCATAATGTGTATGTAGATTCAGATTTCCTTCTCGTATCATTTTCCTTTTGCATGATAGACTAACCCTTTTTCAAGTATAGCAGATCCTCAAAAAATGTCATTTTATTCAATGTTTTGTTATAGTGTTCATGACATGCCACAGGAACTTATCTCTTGTTGATATCGATTAGCCTATAATGAGACTGGTTTCATGATACGTTATTTTACTTAATGCCAGAGAAACTATTGATGATGTTAAGTGAGGACTTACTATATAAGATCTTCTTATACTTAATAACTTCTGATCTGTCTAAAATGTTCACTGATCCTTTTCCTGCATTGTCCAAATTGCTTCAGAGTTCATCCAGTTAATTTTTGTCAAGATTACAAACTCCCCTGCCACGGGCAGTGGCTGAATTCTCTAACGCAGCGCTTTACACCACAGCTGTTGCTTTTCATGGGTTCCTAGGACTCTCACCCTGCACATGGTATTTAGGTGTCTGCCGAGGATTTGAGGGAAATAAAAATAGAGATATTGAGGACTCCCTTCCTTCCAGGACTTCCTACCTGGAAATGTCTACCACCCTGGCATCCCTGCTGTCTTCATTCCTCAGCCCAATAAGGTGGTTTCTTTTGGCTTAAGGTGTACCCCTGTGAACCTATGGACTGGAAAGTGCTCTCAACCAGTATGCTTCCATTTTTTCAAGGATCACATCACCTCCACTTTCTGCTTACTATTGATTACTCACGTCTTCAGATGTTTTTCATATGTGTCCAGAGTTAATATTGCTACTGTTTGAAGAGATGGTCCAATACAAGCTACTTTGCTTTTACTGGAATTAGAACTGAGTTGTTACTTTAAAAACAATCTTTAAAATGTGAGAGATTGAGCATCGTTAAAAGTTATCAAAGTTACAGTAATTTAGTAATGCAAAGAAAACTCTAAAATTTTATATTTGTTAAAAGTTTTTTTTTTAATGTGATGATAGTTTTATAATTTTTTCTATTAAAAGACTGCAATAAGTATATGGAATTATTTTTTCTTTTGCAGGATATAGCAAATGAAGAACACAAAAAAATTGAAGCATTAAAATTCAAAAACAAGAAACTAGAAAAAGAAAAAGGAGAATTAATGATAGGCTTCAAGAAACAACTAAAATTAATTGATGTTTTAAAAAGGCAGAAGGTGAGTCTCTCCTTTAGGTATATTTATTTTGACATACTTAGGCACAAAATTTTATATAAAATGCATGAAACGCATAAAATTTACATAAGATTTATATATGTGTCATCAGGGAAATAGGAATGCGGTAACTAGGACCGGTAAATACAGTATGGGTACTCCCTAACTAAAGAACATACCATAAGAGGAATGAATATTATCTTAGGGGACTGGTTTGCCTCTTGAAATCTTAAAGAGTAAAAATTGATTCTAAACCACTATTGTTCCATTCTCAACATAAGTTTCCTGGTAGTGAGAAAATATGAATTTGTGGTTCTGTCTCTTTTCCTTTTTGAAAAGGTTATTGAATTGTCTCTCAACAGTAGGTTGGTATAATACCACCACTGAACAAATACTTTTATAGGCTGATCCTTGAATGTAATTACTGTTTCAAATGTCATGTTTATTGGAATTAGAGTACACATTCCTACAACAGAGCTTACAAGTGGTTAGCATATTATATACACACTTTCACAAAATTATTGTGTGGTTTATTTTTAATACTAAATTAGACAACTGACTTTTAATAACACAGATGCATATTGAAGCTGCCAAGATGCTGTCCTTCACGGAAGAGGAATTTATGAAGGCACTTGACTGGGGAAATTCTTAACGTGGGCTACTTTAGTGAGTCTATAACCAACAATATGTGATAAATACACATTTCATTTACGCTGTAATGGTTTAAATTACTTTTACTCTTAAGTAATAAAGATATTTGATAATGAAATCAAAATAATTCCCAAGAATTCCTTGTTTGGGGGAATACAAAATTGATATATATATAATTATTAGGAAAAGGAAACATTTTATAAAATTAAGAAATAGGAATTTAACTTTTGATTCTGCTGTATTTCTTGTGACCTATTAGCCCTTTCTCTACTGCACTTGAATAGAAAATTTTTTATGTTCTGGAGATTTAAATATCCCTAGGTCATAAATGAGTTTCTCTCAGAGAAATTCTGTTTTTAAGTTCTTATTGACAAATCGGGCAACTTAGGTAATAAAACACTTTGAAATTCCTCACCCTTTACTTTTCTCTTCCCTTACAATAGAATGAAAAAGACGCTAGAATGAAAAAGACGCTTTAAAAAAGTTACTTCTAAAAATATTTATTAAAAAATTAATGTTTAAAAATACATACAAGATAGATTTAACATTGTATTAGTTTGCTTTGTACCACAGACTTAGTGGCTACACAATAGAAACTGACTCACAGTTCTAGAGACTGGATGTCAGGGGTTGGCTTCTCTGAGGCCTATTTCCTTGGCTTGAGCGTGGCTGTCTGCTCTCCACAACGTCGCATGCCCAGAAAAAGATGCTTTAAACCCAAATTAATTCTAAATACTTATTTCCCTGGCCAAATCAGGGAAGTCAAGTTCCTAAACACAGTCATAGAAAGCACTGTAGCTTGAAGAGGAATGCAGAAAAGGCTCTGAACAGTAGGAGTATGGAAAAGTTCAGTCTCCTGGGTTTGGTTTTATAGACACGTAAAATGCTGTAACGTGGTGTAAAACTCAGATCTTCAAAGTTTAGTACAAAAGCAGTTTGACTAAAAGAACTTAATTTTGCATTTAAAAATATTCAGTAATTTTAATTAAGAAAGTTTTTTTCTTATAGGGAACCATTTACAAATTATAAATCAGATGTTTTAGAAATTTCAAATAGGAATAGATTCCTACCATCACTAAAACAGGAGTTACACTGACATCTAGTGGTAACATACAAAAGAACCCAGGTTTTACCAAGTCTTGATATCACTTTTCTTCACACATTTCACTCCTTTTCTGATATGCCTTCCTAAACTCTTCACCAAGCATTTCAATATCATCCTCTTTTTTGAATACACCCTATAAGAAAAGTATTTTGTGGGTTACTTTGAATGTCAGAATATTCCCCTGAATAATTGTACGATTAGCAAATATATAGACATGAAATTACTTAACAGATTTATGAAAAACATTATTTTCTGAAAATTATGATTTGATCAACATACTGAATATTCTTAGACTGACCTGACTTCATGATTAATCAGTTCTGGTGTTGGAACTTGTAGTAGTAAAGTAGAAGATTCCTATGACAAATACTACTACTTCGATTGGCTGAAGGAGAAGGAATTTAATCGATACTGTATGCTGCCCTTGTCGTGAAACAGCCCTACAATATTTTTAAGAGGGGTCAGGGTAGAGTCTGAGCTTGGCCAGATTCATGCTTGGGATTGGCTCTTGCTTCAGTTCTACGGCTAATCAGCAAACATTCAAACTTGCAGGAAAAATATCCAGGTTTGGAGGTAAGCCATTTAAGCAAGCCCTTTGAAATTCTTTACTCTTTTATTTTGTTTTCCCTTACAGTAAGAGTCTCTTTAAAACAAAATTGAACTTAAATTTTACTTAGCTTATAATTAAAGGGCTAAAGAATAATTTAGGTTATTTGGGACCATTAGGACCTGAAGAACAAAGTCATTTTAGGGTATCTCCCCATCTCCACAACTATATCCCTACAAAAATATCTAAATCCCAAGACTCTCCCAGAATCTGCAGTCTGTTTCAAGGAGTATCGATTCCATATGGTATTTGTAATTAATACATCATTTTGTATTCATTAATCCTGTCTCAACAATTAAGACTATAACGTCCTGTGGGCAGGCAATAATTACTCATGTTACTCCTTCTCTCCTTCCTTACTTTGCACTGGACTAAACATAAAATATACACTTGATTCTTCCAATTGAATAAAATATCAAAGAAAACAATTTCTATATTGGATGGATGGAGATTTTATTTATGTGTCCAGTTGTTTGTGGCCTATGAAGCTCAGTTTATTTTAAAGTCACAGTGTATCTCAGATGTACATGAAAATTTGGTATCTTCTGGAAATACTTTTAAAAACCAAGGTTACCTATATCTTCCACTTTAACAAACCCTGGTCGCGGGTAGTTTGTTTTTTAGTGCTTCAGATTTAGATTGTATCATCTGTTAACCTTGAGGGCGCATCTTTGAAAGTGGCCCTATCTCTCTTGTCCTTTTGTACTGGGAGGGACAAAAAATAGAAACTGACCTGGATCATACTGTATGATCTTTTTGATGTATTGCTATATTTGGTTTGCTAATATTTTGTTGATAAAACAGCTATGGTACATTTACACAATAGAATATTACTTGGCCATAAAAAAGAAGAAAATTTTACCCTTGTGACAGTATGGATGGACCTGGAGAGCATTATGCTAAGTGAAATAAGCCAGTCAGAGAAAGACAAATACCATGTGATCTCACTCATCTGTGGAATCTAGTGAACAAACTGAACAAACAAAACAGAGACAGACTCATAGATGGAGAGCAGGCTGACAGCTCTAGGAGGGGAGGGATTGAGCCAAAAACAAACTCATGGACACAGACAACAGTGTGGTGATGGTGGGGGTGGGGGGGTGTTATGGGAGAGTAGAGGTAGAAGAGGGTATAAGGGGATAAATGGTAATGGAAAAATACAATAAAACGATTAAAAAAATTGAGGTGATCTAGAACCTAGTTATAACACAACCTCCTGTTATAGAGCAGATCTGTCACAGACTCAGTTCAAGCATGTATCTGCTACTGGTGTTACTCATAAGATTTTCTGTATATCATCAGCTTTGGTGTATAAAGTATTATGATTGCTTTACGGTAGTTTAGTTTTAGAATACATACACTAAAAGGGGAAAAAAATCTCAAAACCTTAAAGTTGATAAATCTAGCTCATGACTTTAAAACTGTGCAACCACGAACTCTCATTTTGGAGATGATCAGTGATTGGCCAAAATCCCACTGCTGCTTGATAAATGAACGAAACCCAGGACCTCTGTAATCCTAACACCATGGTTTTTCCTCCACTAATAGATGTCATGAGGATTACACCTGGAGTTAAATCTCACTTACTTTAGGGAGATATCCTAGTAATTCTGTAGCATGTTCTTTGAGAAGTTTTAATCTTTCTTCTTCAATAATTGCATTAATACGCCCCTGTCTCCTTAGCTGCAACTGCCATTCTTCCAGTTCGTGTTGCTGGAAATGTAAAAAACGTTATTGTCACAGTACATTAATCTTAAGAAGTTGTCAAAAACAATTCTTGCAGTGAATTAGATAAAATTGATGAAGTCTTTATTGATACTAACTTCCAAAGATTCTAGATGATATACATGGTGAGGCAAAAGTTGGTTTACAGTTGTTCCTGTGGAAAATACAGTAACAAATAATACAAGAATAAACTCTTTGTTTCGTGTACTCACAACTGTAAACCCACTTTTGCCCCACCCCATAGTTAAGACTGGGATTTTAGTGAGGCTAGTACGTATTTTCAGGACAATAGCATTACCAAGGAAAAAATGTTCAAAGAAGTGATTTCCTAATTAATTCAACAAATATTTATTGAATGCTTACCATATGGCAGGTGCTAAAGGCAGCTTACAGTTTAGACAAAAAAAAAGGGGGGGTGTACAACAGAATAGGGATAGCTAAAGAAATATTTCCATATATTAATTTTTTTAAAAACCGGTATGAAGCCCAAGAGTAGCAGCAAGAGTTCTACAGGGAGAAATTTCTCAGGAATGAGTTCTGAATACCCAACCACACCAAAATTCTGTGCCATGTGATATGGAAGAGGTGACTAGCTTTAAAAAGTTTTAGGGCTTAAAAGAACTGTTAAGGAAATGTATCCAATTGTTGCACAGGGAGGGATGCTAAAAGGCAGACTGTTGAAATAGTCATTAATTCCTGCCAAGAATTATTTTAAAGTAGTATTAATGCAAAGTTTTTCTTTGAAATAACTAGTTTACTAGGGTCGCTATTTCTTCAGACCATTCTTTGTCAAAATCATGGAAACCAGAAAGAAAAAATATATGTGATTAATATCTAACATCATCTGGCACATAGAAGGTTCTCAGTTAACTGTTTAGTGGATGCGTACATAATCTGATTGCTGTTAAATGATAATGGCAAAAAAAAAAAAAAACACTTTTCCTTACTTTCTCTGCAAGGAACTGTTTCCGGCGCTCTTCAATAAGTTTTTCCACAGCCCTCCTGTGTTCCAGCTGCTTCATTCTTTGTTTCTGAGCATTCATTAATTCTATTCGATCATCCTCAGCAAGTTTAGCTAACATAGCTTTTCTAAAGATCTCCTCTTCCTCTTTTGCAGCCTGTAGTACTAGTTCCTTCAAGGCCATTTGTTCTATAAAATTTTGCTTCAACTCTTTTTGCTTTCTTAATTTCTCTTCTGCTTCTTCCTAAAATAGAATTTACATGTAGAAGTAATTCGGTAACTGTTTCTTTAAAGCAGGTTTATAAAGAAAGGGTGGGATAGTTCGGTTAAGCTTAAAAGAACAGGGCAGTGTTACGTAGTTAGATAACTAGTGTAAACTAGTTGGATAAAGGATACACTGCTTTTGAATTGCCTTCTGTTACTTGTTTTTACATTCGCAGTTGCGTATATTTACCATCTTGCTTCTGTACTCAGAATTAACACATTACTCCTTTGAAAAGGACTGATATAAAAACTTTTTTTGCTCACCTAAGTTTATTAAATCTGTATTCTGTGAAATCTGAACCAACTGTGAATCATTCTAGAATCTTGCATGAAATTATTGATCAGATCATTGATATTTTTCAGAACAAAAATCTAGCAATGATAATCAGAAGTTTTTCAGTGAAATTCAAATTTACTTGTAATAGTTCAAGTCCTTTTCTACAAACTTTAATTTTCCCAATATTTTATTATGAAAAATGTCAAACATAACCAAAAAAATAAAGAATAGTGATCACCCACATACCTAACACCTGGATTCTATTCATAACATTTTACTGTTTTTGCATTATTATCTGTTCAGTTAGGACTGATGTATGTTAAGTCCTTCTCTAATCTAACCAACTTTGCCCAATTCTTACACAAGCTCCAGGTAGTCCAGCATCCTCAAGGCATTCAGAATAATCTTAACAATGACTGTCTGGATAGGGCTCTTACTGACAGATAATACACACTGTAAGGGATTTACTACAGGCCATCAGCTGGCGTATACAATTCAGAGGTCCAGGGAACCAGGCTGACGTTCCGCTGCCTCAACGCCCTGACCTCCCTGGCGTGGCTGCTGTCCCATCTCGCTCCCTTGCATCATCACACCCTGAAAGGGGAGGAAATACCTGCTGGAGATAACCTAGGTCATATGGAGAACTGTAGCTAAAAGAAGAAAAATGCAGTTTTAACTTTATAGTATTTATAATGAAGTAACACAAATGTTTTTTAAAAGGGGTGGGAGTGGGTTTTAAGTGAGCCAATATGCAGTATCAGCTGTAACAGCTTTGATCATTATATTGCATGTTCAGCCTTTCTTCATCTGTCCCTTCCTGATCCCCTTCTCAAACCCTCCCTCCTCTGCAATCTTTTCTAATCACTCTAATTCACAACTCTCTCTTATTGGCCTCATACCATTTAACTTTTCCATCTAATTTGGTTTCATATGTATATGTCTTATCTCCTCACTACAAATAAGTTCCAGGAGGGCAATCTTGTTTTTCTTTGGATGTACTATTTTCTTTATCCATTGATGGACACTGAGGTTATTTCTGTATCTTGGAAAGGCTGCAGCTGGACATCCAAAAGCAAAAACTGGACCTTGACCTAAGTCTCATACCATATTCAAAATATTAACTGAAAATGGATCACAGACTTATAAATACAAAAGTCAACAACTTTTAGGGAAATAATTACTCAGGATCTAGGCAAAGACTTCCTAGAATTAATACCAAAAGTATGATCCATAAAAACGAATGCTAGACTGACTTCATAGAAATCGAACACATTTGCTCAGAGAAAGACACTGTTAGGATGAAAAGACAAGCTATAGACTAGAACATATTTGTAAATCACACATCTCACAAGGACTGGTATCTAGAACACATAACGAACTCTCAAAATTTTACAATAAATGAACAAACAACCCAATTAAAAAATCGGAAAATCATCTTGACTTGAGGTCAAGTTTGTTGATATTGCTTTTCAACACTACATCCCTGTGGTCTTCCGACTACTTATTCTATATACAGTGGTACCTCAGTACTTGTTAATGCATTTGGAAATTGTGACGAGTGCCGGAACCAATGAGTGATATAGCATTTTCCCTTGTGGGGCGGCACCATGAATCATACAAGTTTTAGCAAGTGTGACGAGTCCTGAGCAAGTTCCGAGTGCGGAAACATTGTTTTCTCATCATAATGCTACAAGTACAGCGCTGGACAAGTTCTGAAGCGGACAAGTACTGAGGTTATGACTGTATTGAGAAGCGATATTCAAATCTTCAGTTATAATTATGGATCTATTTCTCCTTTTTGTTTTTGTTAGTTCTGCTTCATGTGTTTTGAAGCTTTATTTAGGTTCACATACATTTACAATTATTATATCCTCCAGATGAATTAACCCTATTATCATGATCTCCAAACCTGCTTTCGATTAGTGTCTGCATGGTATATCTTTCTCCATCCTTTTGTTTTTTAAAAGGATATGTGTCCACGTATTTAAATTGTGTTTCTTATAGACAACATAGTTGCATCATGCTGCTTAAGTAGTTTGTGAACTGCTGCTTGGGTCTAGCTTTTTTATCCATCCTGAAAATTTCTCTTTTAATTGTAGTGTTTATACCATTTAAATATAATTATCAATATTGTTGGGTTTAAATCTATCTTTCTCCTGCTTCATCTCAAAATTGTATTATTCTCTCTGTTAACCATTCTTTCAATTTCCAAAACTTACCTTTAGTTTCATCTTATGTATTTCAGCTTGTTCTTCCTCGTATAATTCTTGTCGCACTTGTTCCAAATCTTCACGCTGCCGTAGCATCTCTTGCAATTTCTGAGTCAGCTATTAAATTTTTTTTTAAAAAAAGAAAAAACACCACTCAGACATTACAGGAACCAAATCCTATAAAATTTCTTTCACAATTTCTCCAGTGTTAAGAAAGTGGTTATTTTAATACCATATTTTGAAGCTGTAGCCTTTTTTCTTCATTTTCTTGAACTTTTGCCATCCGGTCTTCTTCTCTTTGTTGCTGCAAGTTGGCAAATTCTATGATTTTTCTGTTTTCTTCTTCCATTTCTTCACGTTTCTTTTTTCTCCAGAGAGCCTGCTCTTTCTGAAACTCTTCTATATACCTTCGAGTTGCATTCATTTTTTCTAACTTTTGTTGTCTTTCCCTAAAATGCAGTAATGAGGCAGTTTTATAGTAGCAGAAATAATAAAATATCGAAGAATGTGTCATTTCCATCAGTCAATAATGTTGGGAAAATGTAGTTTGTTCATTCATGCAACAACCATTTCCAATATCTATTATGTGCCACCAAATATATTACAGGTATGAGTTTTTCTGTGTAAAATACTTCTATACCTCTTTTCTAACCTGTTAATGAAGTTTTATGCATCGCATTTCAGAAAGGCTACAACCTGTTAAAATCTGCCTCACAGCACTCTATATACACTTCAGCTAACAAGGAAATTCATAAGATTTTCTGACATACAATATGACATATTTAAGAAAAAAAGGTTTAGCGTTGGCTGGTGTGGCTCAGAGGATTAGGTGCCAGCCTATGAACCAAAGGGTCACCAGTTCGATTCCCTGCCAGGGCACATGCCTGGGTTGAGGGCCAGGTCCCTAGTTGGGGGTACATGAGAGGCAACCACACATTGATGTTTCTCTTCCTCTCTTTCTCCCTCCCTTCCCCTCTCTCTAAAAATAAATAAATAAAATCTGAAAAGAAGAAAAGAAAGAAAAAGAAAAAAAGGTTTAGTCATTGCCATTTAATGAGCATTTCTTAATTACCACATAATTAACTATCATGCTAGGAGACAAATAAGAGCTGGTCTCAGTTTATGTGATAACTTACTGAGGACGTACTGTGTACTGGGTACTGTTTAGGTGTTTTACCTCTTCAAAACAAGTCTGAGATTAATGTCAATGTTTAGCCGTTAACAAAGTTGAGATTAACTTACAATTGATCTTCTTCATAGATTTTCCTAACAATTTCATCAATCATGAGTTTCTCTTTCAGCAACTGCTCATAAGCTTCCTGCTTTTTTTTCTCTTGTTCTTCAAGTTGTTTCTCTAAGTCAAGATAGTACTGTGCTTTTCCTTTATTTCGTCTGTCTTCTGCTGCACTCTCTTCCTTTATTATTCTCTCATGTTCTTCCATCATGGTTTTGGCTATTTCAGCATCACGTTTCTGTTATTAAAACAAAATTAATCTTTCCATTTTCAAATCTGAGCAGAGTGTGATAGAGTATTTTAAACAGATGTAATTGAATATCATAAAGCCTGTTACATAAAATATTTTCATCTGTGTAAGTAAAAGGCAAAGGTAAGTCACTGTCACCTGAAGGGTTTGAATGATGAGTCAAACAGTAAAGAGGCCTTCCAGGACCACAGCTTTGAGACTTCCAGCCAAGATGGAGGCGTAGACAGACATGCTACATCTCCCTCCACAACTAAGAAGGAATACAACTACCTCAAAACTAGAAACAACCAGAAATTCCAGAAAATCAGACTGCATGGAAGTCAAGCAAACAAAGAAATACTCATCCGAACAGGTAGGAGGGGCGGGGAGGACGCGGTGTGGTGGTGGCAAGCAGCAGCGGGCCAGCAGAAAGTGCAGTCACACACTTTAAAAAGTCAGGAGGGACACCTGGGGAGCGTTCCCAGCTCCTCACCGGACCTAGCAGCTTAGGGTCCCAGCACCGGAGAAAATCAAGTCTCATTGCTTCTGACTGCAGACCAGTGGGGGTTGGGGTGGAGGCAGAAACTGCCGGTCTCAGCAGAGTTCGCTTGTTTAAAGGGACCCTGCAGTCCTAGAATGTCTGCAGACCCACCCACTGTGGGAATGACGGCCAGGGCAGCAGCTAGAGGGGCGCCAGTCCAGTGCGGAAGTGGGAGAAGTGCCTGGAAAAGGGGCGAGTGCTGAGCAGGTGGCATTGTTCCCTCTAGGACCCCTCCCCCACATACAGCGCCACAACGTGGTGAAATGGGCCACCCTGAACTAACGAATCCCTAAGGCTCCGCCCCTTACAACATAAGAGAAGCGATAGCTCTACCTGGGACGTGAAGGCAAACAAACACAGGAGCCTGTCAGAATGAGGAGACAGAGAAGTATGGCCCAAAAGGGGGAACGGATCAAGGTTCCAGTGGGAGAACTAAGCAACGAGGAGATAGCCAACCTAACAGATGCAGAATTCAAAACACTAGTGAAAAGATGCTCACAGGCTTGACAGATATGCTTGAGTACGGCAAACGCTTAAGAGAAGTGAAGGCTATGCTAAGTGAAATGAAAGAAAATCCACACAAAACCAATGGTGAAGGGAAGGAAACCAGGGGTCAAATCAATGATTTGGAACATAGGGAAGAAAAAAACAGTCGACCAGTGCAGAATGAGGAAGCAAGAATTGAAAAAAATGAGGAAAACTTCCCAAATTTTGTGGAGGAGATGGGCATATAGGCCCGAGAATCAGGGAGGGTCCCGGACAAGCTGGACCCAGAGGAGACCACACCAGGATGCATCATGATTGAGATGCCAAAGGTGAAAGATAAAGACAGAGTCCTGGGGGCAGCAAGAGACTGGCGGAGAGTTGCCTATAGGGGATTGCCTATAGGACTATCAGCTGATTTCTCATAGGACACTTTGCAGGCAGGAAGGGCCTGGCAAGCAGTATTCAATGTGATGAAAAGCAACCTACAACCAAGATTACTCTATCCAGCAAAGCTATCATTTGGAATGGAAGAGCAGATGAAGTGCTTCCCAGACAAGGTGAAGCTAATGGAGTCCATCATAACCAAACCATTATTATATGAAATGTCAAAGGGACTTACTTAAGAAAAAGAAGATCAAAACTATGAACACTAAAATGACAACAAACTCACAACTATCAACAACTGAATCTAAAAAATAAAAACAAAATCCAACTAAGCAAACCGAAATAGGAACAGAATCATAGGTATGGGGATCATTTGGAAGGTTATCAGCTGGGAGCGGGGAGGGGTGAAATGAGGAAATGGTGTAGGGATTAAGAAGCATAATTGACTGGTACAAAATAGGAGGAAGTTAAGAATAATATAGGAAGGGTAAAGTCAAAGTACTTATATGCATGACCCATGGACATGAACTAAGGGGTGTGGGATTGTTGGAGGGAAGGGTAGTAATGGACAGAGGGGAGCAAAGGGGGAAAAAATGAAACTACTGTAACAACATAATCAATAAAATATACTTAAAATTAAAATTAAAAAAATAAAAACATTAAAAAAAAGTGGCCTTCCTGTTCCTTCAAGTAGCTCTCTGAGGGCAATTCATAATAAGGGTAATCAAGAACTCTACATTTGAAAAATAGTAACTCAGAGCGTCGGCCTGCGAGCCAAGTGTCGCTGGTTCGATTCCCAGTCAGGACACATGACTAGGTTGCATGTCAGGTCCCCGGTTGGGGGCGCGAGTAAGAGGCAACCACACAGTGATGTTTCTCTCCCTCTCTCCTTTCCCCTCTCTCTAAAAATAAGTAAATAAATAAACAAACAATTAAAAAAAAAGAAAAATAGTAACTCAAATTAGAAGTACTCTATTAGTAACTGTATTATGTTAACTGCGAAAACAGTAGTCACCTTTTTTTTCTATTTTTCTTCTATTTAATATTGGCAATTTTCACAGTTTTTAGCTTTATTATGTATGTGGACAGAAGAAAGGTTCTGTGGAGAGGTACCTTCACAGGGTGATCTGATCATGGATTCCTAACTGGGCAGGTCAGTAGGAGTCATCCCTCCGGCATATAGCTTTTCAATAAAAAGTTAATTTTTGCCTTAAGTAAGCTCTGTCCATTGTTTCTGTGCATCCACATTAACACGCCTTTGCAATAAAGCAGTAACCACCCTCAGCAGAGCACAAAATCTTAACTACCCTATAATCCAGTCCCCACTTTGCTTTCTCCCACCTCCATGTAATCTTTCTTACGTTCACTCCTTAATTTCAAATGCATGAAAGAAGCTACAAAAATTTTTCTCTGGAGCATCTGAGTTCTTGCTTCCCAGCATAATCAGTTTGGCTCAAATAAACTCATGAAAATTCTCTACAGGTTGGCTGTTTCTTACGTTGACATGTATCAGCTGCTATTTAGGGTAGGCACACCTCGGTGATACCGTGGGTTCAGGTCAGACCACCACAGTAAAACGAGTATTAATTTTTTTGCTGGTGGAGAGTCTTGCCTCCAATTTGTAAAAAACTCAGTATCTGTGGAAGCATGAGGAAGTGAAGTGCAATAAAGTGAGGTGTCTGCCTGTATTATCTTTTTTATACAGGTCTGCTATTTATAGCTCTGAGTAAGTCTTAAGTTATTCCCAGCCTAAACTTTCTTTCCTGCCACTGGCCTTTTAAGTCTCATTTACTAAAGGCCTTTTGTAATCATTTTAACTTAAAAGGGTTATATATGTCACTGTGTTTTTTCTTCTGCAGCTTTTATTTCACTCATTCAAGATCATTCCGAGTTAGAGACAGTATTGCTTCTTGAATAGGTTCAACCCCTTACTTGTTTTGAGCATTTTTAAATCATTTAACAAAATAAGTTTTAAATTAAATATATATCAGGGCAGTTTTTAAAGTTGCCCTTTACTATTATGACCACGGCCCAAATGTTTTGATGCCAGAATAGTTAGCAGCATCAAACATAAGAGAAGAAACAGATCAAAATATGAATGCTACTAAATGCCATTCCTGATCTCACTGATGCCTTTGCTTCTTTTCTCTTAGCACATGTTGTACTAGGTTCTTTAGAAAAAATGTAAAATGATAAAAACATGTATTACAGATTTCCATACACTTATAGAAAGACTGTTCTCATTTCACAGTTAAGAAAAATAAAGCTTAGAAAGACTGAAACCAAAACTAGCACCTAGATATCCTGACACCTAGTCAAGTCCTAGGAGCATTTGACTAATTTTTGTGGATCAGTTTTGTTAAGGAAATAGCATTTGTTTCATGAATCAGACAAAATGTCTACAATTGCTTTGAATAACCTCGATTATCAAGGTAATTAAAACTGCAGACTACTGGCCAAACAGTATATTGTTTATATTCTACTTTATTTTTGAAAGGGTAGAATAAAACTATGTGGCTTACGAAATGAAATCTTACCCTTTCCTACACATCACTGTTAACAGCATGCTATATAACCCTCCAGGTTTTTTCTGTATTTTTCTACACAGGCACACACATCGCTATGGTCAGCATCTGTTCTCACTTGATGCCTACAGTATACTGTACCAGTTAACTATTTGATATCACACTCTAATTGTGTATCAGTACATGTGTGTATTGCTATATACAACATATATGTATTAATATACATGTGTTGATATCCATATACATATATGTACAGGTTTTTAAAATAAAAATGGTCTGTGATATGTATTATTCTCCAATTTAATTTTTCTGCAACTTTCTTTTCTTACATTTAACCTAAAATATATATGGTCCAACATTAAATGCCAGAAAATTTACCTCTACCTCCTTCTCTTTAACCGCTATAAAACATCTTTTGAGAAGGATCTAGGAGAGAGGGGACTCTACCACCAAAATGCTGTACAACATAATAGAGCAATGAGAGAAGGGGAGTGTAAGGCTGTGTAATATTGAATGAGATCTTTTCATCTATGTCTAGCCTTTCTTCGTGACAGTGAATCCTCAAGTTATGACATGCACCTGCTTTGAAGTGTTAACTCAATAAACCCTGTTTTATATTGGTGAGTGTGTCTGAAACTCCTTTGCCCAAGAGGAAACCTTGCCCTGAACTTGGCAGTTTGTCGGGAGACAGAAAAAAGGATAAACAGAGGGAAACATATTAAGAGATTGCTGTTTATAAAACAGAAAAGCTTATATAAAATAGTCTATATTTAGAACATTTGAAAATGAAAAAGCAACATTAAAATATATTAATCATGCTAACAACTTGTACTGTATTGGTTTGTCAAAGAATATTGGTTAGAGATCATAAATGCCGAGAGCCACTGAATACAGCCATTCATCCTAAGCAGCAACCAAATCCTTTGTCTCTGAAAGGCTCTAGTATTATATTAAACAAGGCTCAATATTAAATAATCCCTGATCCCCTATACTTCAAGGATTTGAAAAGTATTAAGTATTTGAGAAATCTAGCACTGTAAATTCTTTATAGCAACAATTTTTTTTAAATGGTCTATTTTTGGTTTTATAAATGAACCTAAAAATACAGAAAACATAATGAGCAGAAACATGATTACCATTTGTTCATATTTAATGGCATCCTTTTCAGCAATCTGAGCTGCCCTTTCTTTATTCATGTAAGCCGCTTTTAATTTCTTCTCCAATTCTCTGAGTTCAATACTGTTTAGAAAAAAAAGGACAAATTTAAGTTTGAGGACCATTACTGTAAAAATAATTACATATGAAATTAAAATATTTTTTTCTAAATGTGTAAAACATACTTACATTATTAAATATTTTGAAAAAATACCCTTCTCCCTTCATCCAAAGTAAAATCATGCATGTAAAATGGGATGCCGTAATTTTCTAAACAAAACAACCTTTTTATTTTCAACAATCATTACTAAAAATCTTTCTGCCAATGCCGGGCTCAGGTTAGATGCTTTACTAATATTGGACAAAATTTCTGGCCAGCTACTAATACTATCAAATTAAAAGAACTATAGTAAGAAGGGTTTAGACCTAAGCGAGTCACGTAAATTTTGTTCTTTGGTTTGGCTGTATGTAAAAGGGGCAGCTGTGGGAATTAAATTAGTTAATGTGTATAAAGAGCTTAGAAAAGTATCTGTTCCGGGGGAGGGGGGTGCTGGGTGGAGGGGAGCAAGGGGGAGAAAATTGGAACTGTTGTAACAATATAATCAATAAAAAACATTAATTAAAAAAAAAAAAAAGAAAAGAAAAGTATCTGTTCCACAGTAAACTCTCTATGAATGGTGATTATTTTTTGATAATGAAGATGAAGAGGGAGTGACGGTGGGGAAAGTTTGCTTCACCTCTCCGAGCTTGTTTTCTTATCCGTTTCAAAATGAGAATTGGCCTCAGACAATTCTGAATTATTTTGAATCCATTACTTTCCTAATATTAGTGAAAACAACATGCCACACAAAACTTTTCATTTTAATGTGCCAGTCATAATTCTGAATATGATAGAATATGAGAATTCTGAGTTGGAAGGACCCTTAGTTGTCACCTAGATGTACATCTTAATTCTTACAGGAACACAGAGGCACTCACCTAATTGTAAACTCAACTTACGAGTACCCCATACCTACAAAGAGATAATCAAAGGGTAAGGGAGGAAAGATACTCCTGGTGTTAAGGTGTGTCCTTCTTGCCCTTACTGCTGTAGGCATAAATGTATACAACACGAGATTGACTTCTTTCATAAAAATATTATACATGAGGATTAAGGTTCTAGGTTAGTGTACATATTTTACTAAGAGGCTGATATATATTTACCAGGATTTTTGGGGGGGGTGAAGGGGAGTTTGGTACTGATTGTGAACCAATGTACAAACCCAATCACAACTTATAATAATTGCTTCTACAAAAAAAAAAAAAAAAGTGCATCAAATTCCAAACAACCAATTTGCAAATAAATGACCTTCATTTGAAGGACAAGAACACACATTTCCACTGGATATACAAGGTCTGTCCAGAAAGTATCCAGCCATGTAATATGAAAAATAGACATTTACTGAAGAAGATACAAGGAACATTGTACATAGGACAATGATGACTCAGACCCCTTCAAAGTAGGCACCTTGGGACCTCACACAGTTCTCCCAATCACCATCAGCTGCCCCATCATATTTTCCTGAATCTCATCAACAGTCTGAAATCTCTTCTCTTTCAAAGGTGGTTTTAGTTTTGTGAAATGCCAGAAGTCACAGGGCGCCAAATCTGGGCTGTAGAGGGGCTGAGTCACCTGGATGATTGAATGTTTCACCAAAAAACTCACATGAGTGGGTGCATTTTCGTGATGAAGATACCAATCACCAACTGCGCATAGTCTTGGCCTTCTGAATCATCCAAATAGTTTCCGCGGGGGAATGTTCAAGCTTAGTGCAAAACTTGATGCAGATTTGTTGCTCTACTCAGTCATTCTGAACGTGACAGCCACACAGTACACGTGCTCACTCAATGGCATCCACCCACCCCCCACTGACTAATACAATGAAGTCATCATTGTTCACGCATGTGCATTCCAGTCCACTCTCCTTAGCTACCAGATTACATCGATGTCATGCAAACTGTTCTCATTATATTAACAATGGTTGGACTTTTTCCAGACAGAGCTCATATACCTAGGAGTGAAATTTCTCAGTCACAGGATAGACTATGTTCAAATTTAGTAGATGATGGTTTCTCAATGATTTATACAGATTTACACTTTCATTAACAGTGCCTAAGCACTATCTAACCACTCTTGTGGCTATCTAATACATCCCTGGAGTTTTAAGTTATGTTTCCTGATTACTAATGGAACTGAGACCTTTTCATATGTCGTGAGTAATTTATATATTTCTGTGATACTCTTTTTCAATATACTTTGTCCATTTTAATACTGGTTTATTTACTTCTTACTGTTGTATAAAAGTTCTTTATATATTATGGATACAAGTCTCTTGTTGGTTATACACATTGCAAATCTCTCTTTCCAATCTATGGTTACTCTCATAGTCATTTCTTTAGATGAAGAGAAGTATCCTAATTCACCAATTTTTTTCTTCATTGTCAATGACTTTTGTCATGTTTTAAGAAATACTGCCCGCCCACAGATATAAAAGATATTAGTCTCTCAAAGTTCTGTTGTTTCATCATTCACTTTTGGACTACGATTTTTCAGGAACTAATTTTGGGTGTACGAGGGAGAAATCAAGTACATTTTCTCCCATGTGGATATATAATTGATCCAGTGCCATTTTATAAAAATGTCTATTTCTTCTTAATGCTCTGCAGTGTCAGTTTTGTCATAAAGTAAGCGTGCATGCATGCATGGATCTGTTTTTGGATTTTCTATCCCATCCCTCCTCAACTGCCTCACAGAAAATTAAGTGATTTGTATTTTTAATTTTCTCAGAGACAGTATATAGCTGGTATTATTTTAGACCCATAGGAGGTGTGTTAATTCATTACATATACAGTGGTACCTCAATACTCATCAAATTCATTCCAGAACTTGTTGCGAGTACCAAAACCGACTAGTACAAGCAAGCAATGAGTGATGAAGCATTTTCTCTTGGGGGGCAGCATCATGACTCATACAGTGCTAGCAAGTGGACGAGTCTTGAGCAAGTGCCAAGTGCTGAAACATTTTTTTCTCATCAAAATGCAGAGTACAGGGTTTAATGAGTTCTGAAGCTGATGAGTACGGAGGTATGACTGTAATGGATGCCTTAGGTCATTATGGCCTAAACTTTCTGGTTGAGAAGAGCTACTTTATTCTAGTCCACTGATCCATTTCTTTATCCTGTGCTAAAACCACACTTTTAAAATTACTGTAGCTTTTAAATAAGTGCTTATATACTGAAGGAGAAGTCTCCAGTTTTGATCTTAAAGATTGCCTCAGTAGGAGACTTCCGATCAAGATGGCAGAGTAAATCAACACTGTGCTCACGCCCTCCCATGACCATATCAAAATTAGAACTAAATTATAGAACAGCCATAATTGAGAACCACCAGAAGACTAGCTGAACATAATTCCTATTACTAAGGATATAAAGAAGAAGCCATGTCAAGACTGACAGGAAGGGTGGAGACATGGAAAGGGAAGGTCCCGCACACACGGTGTGGTGATTAAGAACTGGGCAGGATATCTCGGCTATAGAGGTTCTCCATGAGGAGCAAGGGGTCCAGCCTGGAACACTAGTGCAGGGAAGAGGAGTCTCCATAACATCTGGGTGTGGAAACCAGTGGGGATTGCATCCAAGTGAGATAGAGGGCTCTTGGAGACCAAAGTGGTCTGCTTGAGGAGCCTGTGCATGGACTCACTAGCTCAGGGCTCCTACGCAGGTGCAGCAGTTCAAAAAGCACTAGAGACATACAGGGAGGAACTAAATGGACTAATGTCAGGGTGAAGTTGGAAGGGAATGAGTCAGGGCAGCTCTAGGTCAGTTCTTTCCAGGGACAGAAGCACTGGCAGTGCCATTGTTTCTTTCTTCTTTTTTAATCCTCACTCAAGGACTGTATTGATTTTAGGGAGAGAGGCAAAGGAGAGAGGGAGGGAGAGAGAAACAGCAATGTGAGAGAAAAACATCTATCAGTTGCCTCCCATATGAGCACAACTGGGGCTTGAACCTGCAAGCTAGGTATGTGCCTTGACTGGGAATCAAACTTGCAACCTTCTGATGTGTGGGATAATTCTCCAACCGAGGCACCATTGTTTCTTAGTTGAGCACTCCCACCCAGCCATCTGAGCTCTCCCTTGATCCGGTCTGATGATTCCCTGAACCCTGACTTGCCCAACTTGAAAGCCCAACCCAAACCTCTTCCACTGTGTTTTCCACACCAGCATCCTGCCTCTGCTCATGCTGCAGACTTTTGTAAATATCTCAAGTTTCCAGGAACCTCCTCAAAACTACAGCTGGTCTCAGTGTTCCCTCAACTTCTTGCTAATCAGCCCCAAGCCAGGCACAAGCAGTGACCAGTCTCAACTTGCATTGTAAGTCCCATCAGGCGGCCTCAAGCCTGGAATGAGGTGGACAGTCTTGGCTTGGAACACAGCTTCAGTGAAATGGCTTTAAGCGTGGCACAAATGGCAGCTGACCTCAGCTCACATCCTAGTGCCCACAACAGGGTTCCAGCTCGGAACCAGTGGCAGCCAGGCTCCGTTCACAGCATAGCCTCTCACAAGAACCTCAAGCATAGCACAGAGAGCAACCAATCACAGATTACTTTGTAGCTCCTACTAGGCGGCCCCAAGCTGGTCACAAGCAATGGCTGAACTTGACCGTACTAGAGGCAAGGCCACAAAACAAATCTCAATAAATTTAAGAATACTGAAATATCAAAAATATTCTCCAGCCACAATGGCATGAAATTAGAAATCAATTATAAGGGAAAAGAGCTGAAAAACACTAATGTGGAGGCTAAATAACATGCTACTAAACAATGAATGGATTAACAAGATCAAGGAAGAAATCAAAAGCTACCTTGAGACAAATAAAAATGAAAATAAAATGTCCCAAAACATATGGGATACAGCCAAAGCAGTTTAATATGGAAATTTATAGCAATATAGGCCTACCTCAAGAAATAAGAAAAATATCAAATAAATAATCTAACCTTAAACCTAAAGGAACTGAAAAAGAACAGCAAATAAAGTTCAAAGAGAATAGAAGGAAGGAAATAATAAAGATCAGAGTGGAAATAAACAAAATAAGAGTCTAAAAAATGATAGAAAAGATCAATGAAGCCAGGAGCTGGTTCTTTGAAAGAATATACAAAATTGATGAACCTTTAGTCAGACTCATCAAGAAAAAAAGAGGGCCCAAATAAAATTAAAAAATGAAAGAGAAGTGACAACTGACACCACAGAAACACAAATGATTATAAGAAAATACTACAAACAGTTATATGCCAACAAATTGGACAACCTGGAAGAAATGGATAAATACCTAGAAACGTTCAATCTTCCAAGACTGAAACAGGAATAAACAGAAAATCTCAATATATAGACAAATAATTACAAATGAAATCAAATCAGTAATCAAAAAACTCCCTACAAACAAAAGTCCTAGACTAGACAGCTTCACAGGTGAATTTTACCAAACAGTCAAAGAAGATTAACACCTATCCCTTCTGAAACTATTCCAAAAATTTAAGAAGAGAGAAGGCTCCCAAACTCATTTTATGAGGCCAGTGTTGCACTGCTTCATAACCAAAGACACTACCAAAGAGAAAATTCTGGGCCTATATCCCTGATGAACATAGATGCAAAAAACCTCAGCAAACTAATAGCAAACAGAAGTCTTCAATACATTAAAAAGTCATACACCATGATCAAGTGGGATTTATCCCTGAAATGCTAGGCTGGATCAATATCTGCAAATCAATTACCCTGATACATTACATAAACAAAGTGAAGGATAAAAATCATGTGATCATATCAATAGATGTAGAAAGAGCACTTGACAAAATCCAACATCCATAATGATTAAAAAAAATAAACTCGGCAAAGTGGAGATAGAGTGAACATACCTCAACATAATAAAGACCATGTATGTCAAACCCAGAACCAGCATCATACTCAACAGTGAAAAGCTAAAAACTTTTTCTCTAAGATCAGAGACAAGGATAGCCACTTTCACCACTTTTATTCAACATAGTTTTGGAAGTCTCAGCCACAGTAATCAGACAAGAAGTGAAATAAAAGGCATCAAAATTGAAAAGGAAGAAGTAAAACTGTCATTACTTGCAGATGACATGATACTATAGAGAATCCTGAAGATTCCAACAACAAAAAAAAACTATTAGAACTAATAATTGAATTCAGTAGAGCAGCAGGATACAAAATTAATATTCAGAAATCGGTTGCTTTTTTATACACCAGTAACAAACTATCAGAATGAGATATTAAGAAAACAATGCCATTTCAACTGTATTAGAAAGAAAAAATACCTAGGAATAAATTTACTTAAGGAGGTAAAATACCTGTACTCAGGAAACTATAAGACACCGAAGAAAGAAATTGAGAAAGACAAATAAGTGGAAGGATATACTGTGCTCATTGATAGGAAGAATTAAAATCAATAAAATGTCCACACTACCCAAAGCAATCTACAGATTCAGTGCAATCTCTATCAAAATACCAATGGCATTTTCCACAGAATAAAACAAATAATCCTGAAATTTATATGGAACTACAAAAAACACCAAATAAGTAAAGCAATATTGAAAAAGAACAATGTTGGCAGTATCATGCTTCTCAAAACCAAACTATACTACAAGGCCTATTGTAATCAAAATAGCATGGTGCTGGCTTAAAAACACATAGATCAGTGGAACTGAATAGAGCCCTGAAATAAACCCATGCCTATGTGGTGAACAAATCTATAACTAGGAGGAAAGAATATACAAGGCAGTAAAGACAGTCCCTTCAATATATAGTGCTGAAAACTGGAAAGATACATGCAAAAAAAAAAAAAAAAAAGAAAGAAACTGGATTACTTTCTTACATCATAGAGACGAACAAACTCAAAATGGCTTAAAGGCTTAAACATAAGGCCCAAACCTACAAAATTCCTAAGGAAAATATAGGCAGTAAAGTTAGCAATATAGCATTATTTTTTTGGATGCCTCCTTGGGTAAGGGAAACAGAAGAAAAAATAAACAAATGAGACATCAACTAAAAAGTTTTTGCATAGTAAAGAGAACCATAAACAAAATAAAGACAATCTATTGAATGGAAGATGATATTCACCAATGATACCTCCAATAAGTAAAAGTCCAAAATATTTAAGGAACTCATACAACTTAATATCAAAAAAATAACAACAAAAAAACCCACAAATAAGTGGATTAAAAAATGGGCACAGAACCCGAATTGACATTTCTCCAAAGAAGACATAAAAAGATGCTCAACATCACTGATCATCAGGGCAATACAAATTAAACCCACAGTGAAATTACCTCACACCCATCAGAATGGCCACCACCAATAAAACCACAAACAACTGTTGGAGAGGATGTGGAGAAAACAGAACCCTATGCACTGTGGGCAGGATTATAAATTGGCTCAGCCACTGTGGAAAACAATATGGAGATTCCTCAAAAAGTTAAAAATAGAACTACCATATGAGCCAGCAATTCCACCTCTGGGTATTTATCTGAAGAAATCCAAAACAGTAGTTTCAAAAGATATATGCGCTCCTGAGTTCACTTCATCACTATTTACAATGGCTAAGATATACAAGCAGCCTAAGTGTCCGGCGATAGACAACTGGGTGAAGAACATGTGGTGCGTATATACAATTGTGTACCACTCAGCCACAAAAGTGACAGAACTCAGACAGAGAAAGACCATATTATTCTTCTTATATATGGAATCTACAAAACAAAATATATAAATGAACAAACAAAACAGAAACAAACACACACAGAGAACAAACTGGTAGTTGCCAGATGGGAGCGGGGCTGGGGAGACGGGTGAAAAAGATGAAGGGATTAAGAAATACGAATTGCCAGTTATAAAAAGTCACAGGGTATAAAGTACAGCGTAGGGGATATAGTTAATAATGTTGTAATAACTATGTGTGGTGGCAGGTGGGTACTAGTCTTCTCAGGGTGATCACTTCATAAGGTATATAACTGTCTAATCACTATACCGACACCTAAAACTAATATAATATTGTGTATCAACTGTAATTTTTAAAAAATTTTATAGTTTTGTCTGGTCTTTTTTTTTTTTTTTTGGCTTAATTCCTTCACCTTTTATTCCAGCCCCCAACTGCCCCTTTCCATTTTTTAAGAGGTGAAATTTTATTAAAAAAAATATTCTTGACCACTTTAACTCCATGTACAATATCCACTTCCTATCTCACTTTTGTTATAATTTATTATTTTAACTCTTTACATATATTAAATCCCAACAGACATAATAAATGATTTACACATTTAAATTATCTAGATTTACTACTTGTTTACCTTCCTGAAGCTCTGAAATTAATGTTGGGATCAATTCCATTCTCCTACCTGAAGAACTGCTAGTATTTCCTTCCATGTGGGGTACTGGTGATGAATTCTGCTTTTGTTTATTTGAAAATTTTTTTTGTATCTATATCACATACTTAATTATAATCAATATCTTGACTATGAGTCTGGAATATAATTGTATGGCATCAGCAAGGAACAGGTTATATATTTAACAAGGGAAGACTGTCTCTTCTTTGAGCTTGTTTTTGATGAAGTTAAATACAAATTATATATGAAGTCTTGTTTTTACTTTCACAAATACATTTTTACTATGTAATAAACATATAGTTGCTAATAACTCAATAATTACTAACTGTATTATAATTATAGAATTTATGAATACATTTTAATAATTATAAATAATTGTGCTATTAATTATAATTATTCATTAATTTGCACTATATTTAACATAGGATTTCTAAAAATAGGCAGTGAGTTTCCCAACTCCAGTTACAAGCAGTGATAAAATTAAATTGTTTTAAATATTTTCTTGGATTAAAAAAAATGTGTTCAAAATGAAAAATATCATGACTTCTGAATGTAATTATTTTTAAAATAAATTTCAATGATTTTAAAAATGTACCCTGAGTTTAAAAAATTAATTTATTTTAAATGTAAATACCCTAATCTTAATTTAGGTGACTTACTTTGGATACATTTTAAGTACCACAGCAAACATTTCCTTAGACTTGCCAATTTGCACAAACTCATCAAGAAACTGGTCCATTTCTGCATGTCAAAAGTTTACCATGGCATATGCACACAATACAGCATACTCTATTTGAAAGAGTGCTCAACTGAATTACTTTTGCCTTAAATTTGAAGAATATTTTCACAAGGTATAGAATTTTAGATGCGCTATTACTTTCTTTCAGTCCTTTAAATCTACTGTCTTCTAGTTTCCACTCCTGGTGCTGAAAACTCAATCATACTTTTTATTGTTGCTCGTTTAAAAGTACTAGTCTTTTTGTGTGTGGCTACTTTTTGTGTGTTATTTCATGGTTTTCTCTACTGTTGGATTTCAAAAGTTTGACTACAGGTGTAGTTTTTATTATTTATTGCATTTTAACCTGTGGCTTTATGTCTTTTATCATTTTTGGAAATTCTTGGCTAGAACCTCTTCCAATATTGCTCTGCATCATCCTCTCTCATGTCCCACACCAGGACTAAAATGATGTCTGTTAGAACTTTCCATCATCTCTCTTTTAAGTTCTCCAGTATATATTTCTATCCTTTTGTCGCTCTGTGCTTTATTCTGGATACTTTCCAGTAACCTGCTAACACTTTTTCTCTTTATCTGTTTCAGTCTAACGAAATCTAATTAAATTCTGTATTATTGAAGTAAAATATACAGGAAAGTACACAAATCTGAAGCGTACAACTTGTAGAATGATGTCAAACACCTGGGCATCCAATTATTAGCCAAGCTCTGCTTCACTTAACTCTCATCATACTTTTGGAATCAGCAGATTACAAACTCTAGGCTCACCATTCTGGTTTCTTTCCTCACCTACCTCTTACTTTTATACTTTCTCCAGATACTGTCTTCTTAGAGGGAGAATTTATCTGCATCACCTAGTTCACAACTGCTAGAAGTGGAAAGCTCTTCTATTTAAATCTTCTATCAGTGAATTAGACAAAGGCATGTCTGATAATATAAAACCATGAGTTGTAGCTAACAATGATTGGAGAATTAAGGTCCAAAAAGATAGTTTGAGATTAGAACAACATGAAGACATTAGCAGTAATTCTAAATAATTTTTTAAGAATTAATAACCTCTTATAGAATTTAAAAGTTGTGGACATACAAAAATACACATGGGTTTATTTGCCAAACATGACTTTAAAAAATGTTTACTGATTTTAGAGAGCAAGAAAAGGAGAGAGAGAGAAAAACATCAATGTGAGAGGTTGACTGGTTGCCTCTTATATCCACCCCGACAGGGGATGGAACACTAAACCTAGGTATGTGCCTTGACTGGGAATCAAACCCCCAACATTTTGGTGTACAGTATGATGCTCCAACCAACTGAGCCACACCAGCCAGGGACATATAAATATAATTTAGTGAGACTCAAAACCTCTGAAACTCATCCATGGGTCCTATCATATTCTACAGAAACCCTGCTAAGATAAAATGCAACAACTATCAAAGAAAATTTCCAATATATCCAGCTGTATACTCATAAGTACAGGCTGGGCATTTAGTTAGCCTTGAGTTTTAATTAAAACAGTGACATGGCTTCCCCTAAAAAGTAACTCAATCTTAGGCAATAATAAGCAAACATATTCTAAATCAGTATGATTAACAGTCGCAATATCAGGGTACTAAGCAGTACCCAGGAGTTAGTGCAATGATATAAATAAATAAATTGTGGGGGCAACACTTTGTTAAGGAACACCAATAATCTAAATTACATCTACAGAAGAGAATCTGGATGGTGAGCAAATAAAGAAATGAGGGATACTTAACTTACAGAAGAAAACATTTAGTGGATTCATAAACATAAAAGGATGTCCTAAAGAAGAACTAATTTTTTCCATCTGATAGCAAAACTGAGATAAGCGCATAGAAGTTACAGGGAAATTAACTTTGAGACGACAGGGGAAAAAAGATGATTCCAAGTTGGGGATGAATGAGAAGGCGGTGTTGACCACAGCTGACCAGCCACTTTCCAGAAGGACTATGAGAAGTTTACAAAGGAGTAAAAAGTTAAATGCGGTATCACTTAAGGTTTCTCTGAAGAGTAGGTTTCCATGCATATTTTTCTTATAAGAGGTCATTTTTAAAATTATGTTTAGAGAAAAGAGCAGAGGGAATTAATTTTTTCCACCTTAAATATTAACACTTTACTTCTAGAAATATAACTTCTTTTCTCAAATTAATATATATAGGATATAAAGCAGGAAGTATTTTCAGGCAAAATTAACTAAGTACAATTATATAAAGAAAGATTTTACTCTCAGGTACTAAGCATTACATAAAAGTTTAAAGATAAAAACTAAATAAATGAAATTTATAGAAACCAATATACCTGTTTTCTCTTACTTGCTGCCTCATCTTTTCATCCTTTAGACTTTCGTGTTTTAGTTTTGCCAGTTCCATAGCCAATTTTTCTTCTTGTTCAAGCTGGAATTCCCTCAATCTTTTATTTTCTTCTGCCTGAATAAAAATATATGACTTTAGTTATTTATCTTCCAGAAGCAAATATTTTTCATCAAGGCTGAATTTGTTTATAACAGAACACTGCAAGTGCCTCCAGAGCAACACTCACTTATGTTTTATTTTAAAATACAAACTATTATTTAAATAAATAACTTTCCAAATATTTTATTATGGAAAATTTCAAACATCGCCAACAGTAAGAAAAATATTAAAATACACCCTCAGGTAGCCATCATTCATCTTCAATGATTATCAATACTTTGTTAACACTTTTTCTCTATTCACAATTCCAGTCTTACTTTTTCCTTTGTTTCCTAGAGAATTTTACTATTTAAAAATATTATTTTTAATCCTCACCGAAGATATATTTATTGATTTTAGAGAGGAAGGGAGAAAGAAACCTGCAGCGAGGTGGTACACTTGTTACAATCAACCTACAACGACAACTCATTAGCACCCAGAGTCCATAGTTTGCATTAGGGTTCACTCTTGGTGTTATACATTCTTTGGGTTTAGACAAATGTATAATGACATACAGAGTAGTTTTACTGCCCTAAAATTCTTCTGTGCTTTGCCTATTTATCTCTTCTTCCCTGAAATTCCTGGCAACCACTGATCTTTTCACTATCTCCATAGTTTTGCCTTTTCCAGAATGTCTTTTCATGGCTTGATATCTCATGTTTTCTTTAGCAATGAATAATATTCTATTATTTGGATTATTTATCAATATACCTTCTGAAAGACATCTTGCTTGCTTCCTAGTTTTGGCAATTATGAATAAAGCTGCTATAAACATCCATGTGTGGGTTTTTGTATGGACATAGTTTTCAGTGTTTCAAAACATTTTCACCATCCCTACCCCCCCTCAAAAAAAAAAAACCATGCCTGTTAGCAGTCACTCACCAGTGCCCACCACGGCTATCTTCCTCTGGCAACCACTAATCTTTCTATCTCTATGGATTTGTCTATTCTAGGTATTTCATTTAAATGAAATCATACAATATGTGGCCTTTTCTGTTTGGCTTCTTTCACTTAGCATATTTTCAAGGTTAATCCATGTTGCAGCAAGTTTTAGTAATGCATTCCTTTTTCTGGCTATATAGTATTCCATTGTGTAGATGAAAGAAATTTTGTTTATCAATTTACAGGCATTTGGGTTGTTTCCACTTGTTGGTTATCATGAATGATGCAGCTATGAACATTCATGTAAAAGGTTCTGTGTGGACATGTTTTCAATTATCTTAGGTATACACATTGAGTGAAATTGCTACGTAATATAGTAACTACATTTAACTTTTTGAGAAACTACCAAACTGTTTTCCACAATCACTACACTATATTAGATTTCTGCCAGCAATGCAGAAGAATTTCAAGTTCTCTACATCTTTGCAAACACTTGTTTTCTTTTTTTAAATTATAATAATTGCCCTGGACGGGTAGCTCAGTTGATTAGAGCATTGTCCCCATATACCCAGATTGCAGTTTGAGCCCTGGTCAGGGCACATACAAGAATCAAACATTAAATGCATAAATAAGTACTGGAACAACAAATTGATGTCTGTGTGTCTTTCCCTCTCTCAAATCAATAAAAAAAATAATCATCAAGGGTCCAAAGTGGTGTTTCATTGTGGTTTTGATTTGAATCTCCCTAATGACTAATATTGTTGAGTATTTTTGTGTGTGTGTGCTTCTTGCTCATTTGTATATCTCCTTTGGAGAAATGGCTAATGAAATCCTTTGCCCATTAAAAATTGTTTTGTCTTTTTATTGTTGAGTTGTACATATAACACTCTTGAAATGACAAAATTATAGAAATGGAGAATATAGTAGTGATCACCAAAGTCAGAGAGGAAGTAGACGCAAAGAACAATTAGATGGGTTTGCTTATAAAAGAACAAAATGAGGAATCCTTGTGGTCATGGAACTCCTGTATCTTGACTGTGGTGCTGGACATACAAACTTACACATGTGATAAACTGTATAGAACTAAATACACATGCACACATGCATACATACAAACACGAGCTCAAGTAAAACTGGGAAATCTGAACAAGCTGATGCATGGTATCACTGTTGACATCTTGTTAATGACATTGTACTTTACTTTTGCAAGATGCACAACTGGGAAAAATTTGGTACAAAAAATATAGAATCTCTGTACTATTTCTTACAACTACATATGAATCTACAATTATTCCAATAAAATTTTTAATTAATAAAAAGCAACAGCAAAGCAACTGGAATCCTTACACGTTACTTGGGAAAATGCAAAACAGTGCAGCAGCTTTGGAAAAAAAGTGTGCCAGTCTCATAAAATGAAATATACAGCTAACATATGACCCAACCATCCTAATCCCAGATTCCCATTCAAGAGAAAAGAAAATTTATGCTCATACAAATTTCTTTTTTTAAATAATTTATTTGTTTATTTTTTTATTTTTAGAGAGAGGGGAAAGGAGAAAGAGGAAGAGAAGGAGAGAAACATCACTGTGTGGTTGCCTCTCACTCGCGCCCCCAACTGGGGACCTGATGTGCAGCCTAGTAATGTGCCCTGACTGGGAATCGAACCAGCGACACTTGGCTGGCAGGCTGACGCTCAATCCACTGAGCCACCGTAGCCAGGGCTCGCTCATACAAATGTTTATAATCAAAGTTTATAGCAGCTTTATTCATAATTGCCAAAAACTGAAAATAACTCAGATTTCCTCCAACCTGTGGATGGATAAACTGTGGTAAATCCACATACTGGAATACTATTATACCATACAGCAATTAAAAGGAGTAACTCATGCAACAACATGAGTTGGAATCCAGTGAACAAACTGAATGAACAAGAATAGATGGAGAGCAGGGTGACAGCTAGTGGGGGAGTGAGAGGGTGGAAGGATTGAGCACAAAGGAAAAAGGACTCATGGACATGGACAACAGTGTGGTGATTGCTGTGGGGAGGAGGTATAACCCCTTATAGGTGATAATGGAAAAAAATACAATAAATATTAAATTGAAGAAAACTAATATGAACAATAGTCTTTAAAATTGTCAAGATATGAAAGACAGGAAAAAGTGAGGAACTCTCGAGCCCTGGCTGCTGTGGTTCAGTGGATTGAGCGTCGGCCTGCGAACCAAGTGTCGCTGGTTCAATTCCCAGTCAGGGCACATGACTAGGTTGCACGTCTGGTCCCCAGTTGGGGGCGCGAGTGAGAGGCAACCACACAGTGATGTTTCTCTCTCTCTTTCTCCTTTCCCCTCTCTCTAAAAACAAACAAACAAACAAATAAATAAAATTGTTTTAAAAAATCTTTAAAAAAAAGTGAGGAACTCTCATTGACTGGAGGAGACTAAGGAGATGTGACAACCAAATTAAATTTGTGATCCTGGAACAGAAAAAAAAGACATTAACAGAAAAACTGAAGTAAATCAGTATTTAAAATCTGAATAACTCCTGTGGTTTAGTTACTAGTATTGTACCAAGGTTAATTTCTTCATTTTAATAATTGTTCTAAAATGATGTAAGATGTTAACATAAAGGGAATTCAGGTGAAGGATACAGAGAAATTCTCTATACTAATTTTGCAACTACCATAAATCTAAATTTATCTCAAAATAAAGTTAAAAACATGCATATTCGACTAAAAGACCTGGAATCAATGATAACTAAAGACTAGTAAACACATCTAGCACCCAAATTGTCTTTAAATATTATTTCCACTAAATGATAATACAACACCTTGGTACAATAGCACATTCCAGGTGTGAAGCAAGAAATTTACAAGATAAGCTGCCTTGTAATAGTCAGGACTTCCTAGAGAAACAGAAGCAACATGATAAGAAATTGGCTCAAGTGATTATGGAGGCAGGGAAGTCACGAGATCTGCAGGGTGAAATGGAAAGCTGGAGCCTCAGGAGAGCCCATGGTTTCGTTCCAGTCTACGTCTAAAGGACTGAGAACCAAGAAAACACCAAAAACACCCAGGATAATGTTTGACTAAATATCTGGTCACCCCATGGCCTAGTCCAGTTGACACATAAAATTAACCATCCATCACTAGCCTGGAACATTTTGTTCTGACAGAAAGCAAGGATACCATCGCAGATTAAGGGAGCCTTGCCAAAAGGACACAGAAGCAATAAAAGGGCATCCGTTGGCTAAAGATGGGACAATTAGAGCATCAAAAAAATTGTTTTTCAATTAATAATAAATGTAATTATAAAGACTCATAAGTCCATAAAGATATTTTTAAAAAGAGAAAGAGTCAAAAACTAAAGAAAACAAAATTTAAAAACAACAACAGCATAGGTACCAGTTCTTTAATCTGAAAATTAACGATCTCCCATTCCAGTAAGAACTAGATTTTAGGATATCAAATAACCCTAGCTGATGTGAAAAAGTCCTCTACAGAGGAATTTCAGCTAAATGTGAAAGGAATAACAAAATTAGAAATCAATGTTTTGCAACCCCTAACAAAGGAAAAGATTCATTGGTGAACTATAGAGGAAAGTGTGATGGAGATCTTTACAGTGGAGGAACCAGGCTGTCTCACTAAACCCACTGATCAACATTAGCATCACTAAAAGTCACCATGTGCCTGCTGATGTGATACAATGTCAAGGAGAGCATCATCTGTGGAGTAATTGCCCAAAAGTTGTACACAGAGCTAACCATGCATTTAAGGCTAACTTCCATTTAAAGGAAATATAAGAGATAGGAGAACAAATTAAAGAGACCAATGAGGAAGTAAACAGATAAATTCAGCCTAGTTAACAAGCTAGAAACATGAAGTTAAAAAAATTAAGGATGACGAAGGGACCGCCTTAGATTAAGAGGAACATAACAGGCATGACAACCAAATATATTGTGTGAACCTTGTTTAGACCCTGATAAAAACAAAACAACTGAAAAAATATGTTTCTGACACAATCACAGACATTTGCTTATGAAATGGTATTAAATGATACCTTGAAGTTATTGATCACTCTGTTGGGTGAGATAGTGGCATTATGTAAGAAAATATCTATTTTATAAGATGTATACTGAAGTATGCAAGAGATAGTTGATAGAGTATATGGGATTATCTTTAAAGAAAAATTAAGTAAAAAAAGAATAAGAAAAAATCTAAACCCAAGGCTCTTGCCCAGGGTTACAAAAATAATGTCTAAGTTTCTGGAATTTGGAATAAAGAGATGGCTACTATTTTTAAAACTTGCTTTTGCTACTTCCCACAATGTCCTACACACTGTTGAACTTAAAACAAGCCCGCAAAAAATGCTGAAATATCAGTATTTTTAACATTCATAAGAACTCATTTCTCATCGGTTTCCCTTTTTCTACCATCTTCAACCCTTTAAATATTTAGAAATTTCCACTGAAAAAATTATCTCCATGTTTTAGGAGTTACATATATATAAATTGTACTTGAATTCTTCAATTCTTCAAAGCAGTATTTCAAAGATAAAAAATACAAATAAATTTATACCTAATACCTAAGTGTTCATTTTCTGCCACTTAATAATACACATGTTTAGACTTCCAGCCAGGATGGAGGCCTAGACAGACATGCTGCATCTCCTTCCACAACTAAGAAGGAATACAAACACTTCAAAACTAGAGACAACCAGAAGTTCCAGAAAACTGAGCTGCATGGAAGTCCAACAAACAAATATATAAAGAGGAACTATTCATCCAGACAGGCAGGAGGGGCGGAGCCAGGGTGGAGAGGACATGGTGTGGTGGTGGCAGCAGTGGCAGGCCAGCAGAAAGTGCAGTCACACGTTTTAAAAGTGAGGAGGGACACCTGGGGAGTGCTCCCAGCACCAGACCAGACCCTGCAGCTCACTGTCCCAGCACCAGGTAAAATAAAGCCTCATTGCTTTTGACTGTGAAAACCAGTGGGGGTTGGTGCAGAGGAAGAAATTCCAGTCTCTCAGCAGAGTACGCTTGTTTAAAGGGCCCCCACGGTCCTAGAACATCCACAGACCCACCCATTCTGGGAACGATGGCTAGGGTAACAACTAGAGAGGCGCCAGTCCCATATGGAAGTGGGAGAAGTGCCTGGAAAAGGGGCGAGTGCTAAGCAAGCAGCACTGTTCCTTCTCGGACCATTCCCCCACACACAGAGCCACAATGTGTTGAAAAGGGTCTCCCTCTACTGACACATATCTAAGGCTCCGCCCCTTACAATGTAACAGGAGCAACAACTCTACCTAAGACACAGAGGCAAACAAACACAGGAACCTGTCAAGATGAGGAGACAGAGAAGTATGGCCCAAAAGGGGGAACGGATCAAGGTTCCAGTGGCAGAACTAAGCGACGAGGAGATAGCCAACCTAACAGATGCAGAGTTCCAAACACTGGTGATAAAGATGCTCACAGGCTTGGCAGATATGCTTAAGTACGGCAAACGCATAAGAGAAGTGAAGGCTATGCTAAATGAAACGAAGGAAAATCCACACAAAACCAATGGTGAAGGGAAGGAAACCGGGGTTCAAATCAATCATTTGGAACATAAGGAAGAAAACAGTCAACCAGTACAGAATCAGGAAACAAGAATTGAAAAAAATGAGGCGAGGCTTAGGAATCTCTGGGACAACTTTAAACATGCCAACATCTGATACATAGGGGTACCAGAAGGAGAAGAAGAAGAGCAAGAATTGAAAACTTACATGAGAAAATAATGAAGGAAAACTTCCCAAATATGGCAAAGGAAATAGACATACAAACCCAGGAAGAAGAGAGAGTCCCAAACAAGCTAGACCCAAGGAGGACCACACCAAGACACATCATAATTAAAATGCCAAAGGTGAAAGATAAAGAGAGAATCTTAAAAGCAAGAGAAAAGCAGAGAGTTACCTACAAAGGGGTGCCTATAAGACTACCAGCTGATTTCTCAAAAAGAAACTTTGCAGGAAGAAGGGACTGGCAAGAAGTATTCAACGTGATGAAAAGCAAGGACCTACAACCAAGATTACTCTATCTAGCAAAGCTATCATTTATAATGAAAGGGCAGATAAAGTGCTTCCCAGATAAGGTAAAGCTAAAGGAGTTCATCATCACCAAGCTATTATATGAAATGTCAAAGGGACTTACTTAAGAAAAAGATTATCAAAATTATGAACATAAAATAGCAACAGACTTCCAGCCAAGATGAAGGCCTAGACTGACATGCTCCATTTCCCTTCACAGCTAAGAAGGACAACAACTACCACAAAACCAGAAATAACCAGAAGTTTCAGAAAATAAAGCTACATGAAAATCCAACATATGAAGTTATAAAGAAGTGGTGCTCGTCCAGACGGGTAGGAGAGGTGAAGCTGGGGCAGAGAGGTCAAGCTGTGCTGGTGGCGGCAGCTGCAGCAGTGGGACGGCAGTCAACAAAGACACCTGTATTTAAGGGGAAGCGAGAAGAGCCTGGGGAGCACCCCCCGCTGCAGACCTAACCTGTCAGCTCGCAATTCCAATGCCGGGAAAGGCAGACCCCCATTGCCTTGGACTCTGAGGGCTGGAGGGGATGTGGACGGAGGAGGAGGCTCCTGGTCTCTCAGCAGAGAGTGAACAGCAGGAATCCATCTTGGACACCCACACAAAACGACAGTGTGGTGAGAAGGGTCGCCCAGTAATGACAAGTGCACAGGGTTCCCCACCCTATAGCGTAGGAGGTGTGACAGCCCCGCCCAGGAAGCAAAAGTAAACACAAACAGTCAGGATGGCACAAATCATGATAAGAGATCCCAGTGTCGCAGCTGACCAGACAGCAAATGTCTAATTTAATGGATCAGCAGATTCGAAATCTTTCTGAGGCTCAGTTCAGAGCTCTGGTTATACAAATGCTTACAGACCTAACAGCAGATCTTAAACAAGATGAGGAAGGAATGAAGGCTAGCACTGCTGAAATGAATGAAAACACAAACGAAACTAGTGGTGAGGGAAAGAAAACCAGGGATCTAGTCAACAAATCGGAACATAGGGAAGGAACAAACAGTCAACCAGTGCAGAAAGAGGAAATGAAAAGTGAGGAAAATGAGGAGAGGTTCAGGACCCTATGGGACAGCTATAACTGGACCAATATCCGAATCATAGGGTTGCCAGAAAGTGAAGAAGACAAACTAGAAATTGAAAAATTATGTGAAGAAATAATGAAGCAGAACTTCCCTAACTTGGGGAAGGAAATAGACTTACAGGTCCAGAAAGCACAGAGAGCTCCAAAAAAAGCTGGACCCAGGGAGAACCACACCAAGACACATTATAATCAAAATGTCAAAAATTAAGGATAAAGAGAGAATCCTAAAAGCAGCAAGAGAGAGGAAGAGAATTATGTACAAAGGGGTCCCAATAAGACTGTCAGCTGATTTCTCAAAAGAAACTCTGCAGGCAAGAAGGGACTGGCAAGAAATATTCAAAGTAATGAAAAGCAAAAACCTACAACCATGATTACTCTATCCAGCGAAACTGTCATTCAGAATAGAAGGGCAGAGAAAGTGCTTCCAGGACAAAGTAAAACTGAAGGAGTTCATCAGATCCAAACCACTGTTATTTGAAATGTTAAAGGGACTTGTTCAGGAGAAAGAGGATCAAAACTATGAACATTAAAATGAAAACTGTATCACAACAACCAACAACAGAAGCTAGAGAATCAAAACAAAGGCAAACTAAGTAGGCAACGAGAGTGGGAAAAGAATTATAGGTATGGGGAACATTATGGAGGGAGGTCAGAGGGCTGAGGGAATCGGGGAAAGGGAGGGAGATGGTACAGGGATTAAGAAGCATAGTAGGAGGGAGCGGAGTAGACAGGAAGATGTTGAGAAGAACTATATGCACAATCAATGGGCATGGATTAAGTGGGGGGAACAACTGGAGGTACAGGGGGTCACTGGATGGAGAGAAACAAAGAAAAAAGAAATTGGGACAACTGTAACAGCATAATTAATAAAGCATATTAAAAATTAAAAATTAAAAAAATAAATGGCAACTCACAACGATCAACAACTGAATCTAAAAAATAAAATCCAAGTAAGCAAACCAGAATAGGAACAGAATCATAGGTATGGGGATCATTTGGAGGGTTATCACCTAGGAGGGGGAGGGGGAGAAGTGGGGAAATGGTGTAGGGATTAAGAAGCATAATTGGTTGGTACAAAATAGATGGGGAAGTTAAGAATAACATAGGAAAGGGTAAAGCCACAGAACTTATATGTATGACCCATTGCATAAACTAAAGGGGGTGGGACTGCTGGAGGGAATGGGGGTACTGTACAGGGGGGTTAAAAGGGGAAAATAATGGGACTACTGTAACAACATAATCAATAAAATAAACTTTAAAAACATATATGTTTAATTTCAGTAAATTCAAAAGGTACTACATTTTTGTCTTTAGAATTTTACGGAAGGCAACAGAATTGTACATATGTGAATAAAACTGGATGTTAGTAATTACGAATTTCTTATTTATGAAATAAAACCTGTGCTAACTCTCTTCCTGGCACTATCCTAAGGGCTTTGCACATATTAACTCATTAACTATTACAACAATCATATGGAGTAGGTACTGTTATTATTACCATTTTATAAATGAGGCATAAAAAGTAAAAGCACCCTACCCAAGGTTCCACAACTGATACACAGCAATAATAGACTTCAAAGACATAATCTAGCTCCAAAAACCAAGCTCTTAAACCACTACGCTGGGCTGACTTACAGTGAGGTATTCTTTGTCTGATGCTGTTGTCTATCTACTCAATTCCAGTATGAGTAGTTAGCTTTCATTGTTTCAAGGAGAAAAATAAAGAGAAAAAAAGAAAACATGTAAAGAATAAACAGTAAAACTTACCTTTTGAATGGCCTCTTCCATATCTAACTCAAATTGTTCATTTTGTAATAATCTGAGGAATCTCTTGCGCTCAGCACGGTCCTCATTTTCATTCCGCACTCTTTGGTCCCTGATTTGATTCTCTATCTTTCTTAGTGCCTCAACATGCAATTTTTTGCTGTGGTTCATATCTACTAATTTCTGGTGCCTTTCACTGTAACTCAATGTTCTCCTTTTGGAAGCCTGTAATGCAAAAATAAAATAAACTAAAATAAATGTATGCATGTTTTGGTGTTCCAAAATCTAATTTTTAAAAATGTATTTATGTAAACCCCAGGGACAAATGATATAAAGGTAGGTAACAATAATAAAGTTAGAAAGGGCATTTGGCGTCCTTCCTAAATTCAGAGAAGTATATCATAATGAAAGTATAAACGTGGTCGGTAAATACATCGATATATCAATGAAGTAGAACTGTTAGTCCCCATCTTATAAATGAGGTGACAAAAGTACAAGCACCTTTACAAGGTTCTTCAGCTAATAAAGAGTTGTACTAGGATTCAAAGACATGAAGTTGAGGTCTGCACACAAGCCCAGCTCTTTACCACTACGCAGGGAATTCCTCCTCTTCTCACCCCCCATTTCCACCCCCACCCCAGCCGCCGTCCCCCAGCTTGGCCATAAAGTTCTGTTCCGATGCCTGTCAGGTTTTCCTAATATAGAGTTAATACATCAACCCACTGCTAATTATTCATTCGCTCTCTGTTGGACTTTAATTTCCACTCATTCGTTTTTTCAGTTCTTAATCTTTTCCCAAAGTTCCTGACATTCGGGAAATAAGATTTTTACCGGGCAGGTCTAATAATAGTGTGAGGAAAATGCAAGAAGAGCTGGAAGCTACGGCGTTGTGGCCCTTAAGTAATTGCACCTAAGGCCTCTGAAAGCAAATGCAACTTTCTCACTAATTCTCAGGTTGGGCATTTCAAAATAAATTTCTTAGAAGCAGGCTAGATCTAAACTACAACGCAATCAATAGGTAAACAAGAAGTTTCGAGACCTCCTGCTGCTCCCCTCTGCCCCAGCTGCTCACCATCTTGGTGGACGAAAATCCCGCCTCCGGCTCCTGCTGCAAATATGCAAACGCAACGGCCCGCTGTGCTCTCTGGTGTTTACGTGGTTTCCCGGCAACGGTCTCCGTGGTGCCCCACAATCTAACCAAGGCGCGGTCTCCCATTGGACAAGCAAGATCCAATGGGCTGCGAGCTTCTTGCGAGGCTGGCAGAACATCTACTTCAATAGGTCTAAAGGAGACAAGCGGGAAGTTCGGATCTTGGGGCCAGATGCAGACCCTTTGCAATCTGGTAGGGAGCTCAAGAATTCCCTCAGTGGCTGACCTCTCTTGGCGGGGTAGGGCGCCACTCTGAGGACACTGTTCACATAGAAATACACAAACTCTTATCTGGTACGTGAGGCTAAAGTCACTTTCCACGCACAGAACATGGTTGCCTTTGTCCTCAGCAGTGGGAGGCATGGTCACTGTAATACTTGCTGGGACATTGTGAGGCACTGTGGGTGGCCTGTGCTTGCAGGAGGCTTCTCCTCACCCCCAAGGTGGTACACTTAGGGCCACATAGATATCATTCTGCTAGGTAATACATGGTCTGGGTACCAATGACAAAAAAATCAAGATGATGGTGGGATATCCATAGGTTTATCTTATCATCAACTTAAACACTAAAGTTCATTTTAAATGCAAGAACTTAAGGACAGGAATTAGTCAAATATTGATAGTAGAGGTGACATACAGAAATCTCATCAAAACTAAAAAAAGAAAAAATTAAGGTAGTGTGAGAACCTGTTTGTGCTATCTAATTTGAAGTCATCTTGTGTAGCAATATCTCTGCTTAAAGATTAATAACAAAAAGGACATCCAATTCCAGCTTCAAAATACAAAAAGCTTATAAGTCATCATTTCCATCTTTACCACCAGAAAAAAACTGAATAAGCTAAAACTTAATAATTTTTCTTCGTCTAATTATAGAACCAAGGTCACAGGGCAGCCCACATCCTGAAATCTGGAGAGAGATGTGAAATCAGGAAATCACTGCCAAGACTCCTCCCACAGCAGAAGCCATTGAAGCCCTAAACTAGTAACACTTAAGTGGTAATTTTGATTAATTGACAGAGACTGAGTGTAGACTAGTGTAAGTGAAACTACTGGGGGCTGCAGTCTTAGGGAGTCCCCCTCACTTCCATGGGTTTTGCTTCCAGGAAACCCAGCAAGTTTTCACAGTGTAAAATCAAGAACGATTTCCTCTGGGATGGGAAGAAAAGTCACTGTGAAATATGTCCAGAACGTTCTCATAACAAAGGCCTACTGTCCAGAGAACAGTTGGGACATGTCTCAGACAATAGCCTCCTCCAGCCTCCCTTTCTCACCTAAGTGGAGAGAGAGAAGTTAAGAAACACTTGCAAAGGTCACAGCCCTACAAATAGAGATTTAATTATAAAATTAGAAATGCTTTCCCTTTTCCATGCTTCACCACAACATCAGCAGTGCTCCAGGGTAATAACAGTTGATTACAGCTGGAAGTGGGGCAAAACACACTATCTGACAAGAAATTCTTAAGGAAACTCAAGCGCAACAGGAGACAAAATCAAAACACTAGAGGAATGTCAAGCCTCTGGCACCTACAAATACAGCAAACATTAAATGCAGCCCAACTTCTAGCCTCACTAAAGCCTTATGTACCTCAGTTCCTGTTACCCAATATACCAGGTCCAGCTTTCAACAGAAAACTACAGGTCTAAAGGCAAGTTGCTAAATGGCAAGGAAAAACAGTCTGAAACGCAGAGTAAGCATCAGAACTAGACTCAGTTTTGACAGGTTTGGTGATTATTGACCAGAAATTTAATATCACTATAATTAATATGCACAGAGTTCTAATGGAAAATATGGACAGCATGCAAGAACAGATGGGTAACATAAGCAGAGAGATGGAAACTCTAAGAAAGAATCCAAAAAAAGTTCTAGGAATCAAAAACACTAGCAAATCAAAAGATGAACACCTTTGACAAGCCTGTGGGTAGACTGGACAACCATGAGGAGAGACTGAGTGAGCCTGAAGAAATGTCGATAGAAACTTCCCAAACTGAAATGCAAAAAAATTGATTAAAAAATGGTAACCCCTGTTGGGCTTGGAGACTTCATCTTAGACCCAAATTATTTTCCTACATTAGAAGAGGACTTAAAGTGGATATTGTCAATGTTTCTGTCTTTTGGGGGCCTTATTATAAACCCAGTTACCACAAAATTAAACTTGACTACAGGGTGTAACAGTGCAAAACATTTTGAAACCAGCATGCAACTATTATGTGCATTTAATCCCATTAGCTGAGCAACTTCCACATGAACTGTACCAAAGACACGGCTTATGTAAAGCTTCTCATGAAGCAGCATTTAATTAAATTGTTTGCTAGGCTGTCACCAGAAATTTTTGATTGTTTTAGACACTGATGTATCCTCAAGCATTTAAGATATGCCTGGCATATAAATGATACTAAAAAGCTCTACTCAGAAATAATTTTGAAGAAATATTGTTCTTCATCAGTTAGTTTTATTAATTTTATTTGTATTTTCAAAGAGCAAACTTTTATATTTATTAATTTTTTTCTAATTATTTTTCTATTTCCAAGTCCATTTATTTTTGCTCTTACCAGCATTAGTTACTTCTCTTCTTGTTTGGTTTTAATTCACTCTTCTTTTTATACTTTCTTAGGGCGGGAGTTTAAATCTTAAAGACCAGTCTTCTTTTAAAATACAAATTTATAATATAAATTTCCTTATAAGCCCTGCCTTAGCAACTTGCACAGGTTTTGATATGTTGTGCTTTCTCATTCATTCAATTCAAAATATTCAAAGACTTCTTTGATCAATGAATTATTTAGCAATGTTTTGTAAACTTTCCAAATAGTTCAGTTATCCAAGTATTATTTTGTTATTGGTTTCTAGTTCAGTTACAATACAATCAGAGAACATACTCTGAATAACTTCAAATCTTTTAAATGGGTTGAGGTTTATTTTATTGTGCAGACTATGATCTATCCCGGTGAGTGTTTCATGTGCACTTGAAAATTATGTGTATTCTGGTGTTGTTGGTGAGCTTGTTCTATAAATGTCAATAAGGTCAAATTGGTTGAGCATGCTATCAAATATTCTATATTCCTAAACTATTTCTATCTATTTGCTTTGTCAACTACTGAGAGAAGTGTTGAGGTCATCAAATATAATTGTGGGTTTGCTTGTTTTTCTTTTTAGTTCTTTTTTTCTCCATGTGTTTTAAAGTTCTATTGTTAGGTGTTTACACCTTTAGGATTATTATTATGTCCTGGTAACATTTTGACATGACTTCTTTATCCCTGGTAATAAAGTCTTTGTTCTGAAGTCTATTTGATATTAATATTGGATCTCCATCTTCTTCTTTTTTTTTTTTAGAGCTGGTGTTTACATGATACATTTTTCTCCATGCTTTTACTTTGACTCTGTCTGTGTCTAAAATGGCTTTCCAGCCCTGGCTGGGTGGCTCAGTTGGTTGGAGCATTGTCCTGTATACCAAAGGGTTGTGGGTTCAATCCCCAGTCATGGTATGTACAGGAGGGCAATCACTGAAAAATAATGAGATAAATAATAAGTTGATAGTAAAAATAAACAACTGATTGTGCTCTCTCTCTCTCTCTCTCAAATCAATAAAACATATCCTTGGGTGAGGATTAAGAATATATTAAAAGGGCTTTTCATAGATAGCACATAGTTGGATGTTGCCTTTTTATTCAACCTGACAATCTGTGTCTCTTAATTGGTATATTTATTATATTTACATAATATTTATATGGATGTATTAAAATCTACAATTTTGCTAATTTTAAAATTTGTTGCATCTGTTCTTTGTTCATTTTCTTTTTTGTCATTTTGTGATTCCATTTTATTTTTACTATCAACTTATTATTTATCTCATTATTTTTTAGTGATTGCCCTAACATATATATGTATATTTATATATTCAAATACTGTAATTCTGCCTCATTTGTTTTGTATAACCCTTATAACTGTATGATTTCAATTCTTCTGTCACATATTTTGTGCTATTGTTATCATACATTTTATTTATACACAAATAAATCCACAATATATACGTTTCTACATATGTTAGACTGATATTGCCTCAATGCTCTCAAATGCTGTTTTACTTTATGTTTTCTTTCTTTCCCTCCAATCTTTTTCTCCTTGTGTTTCTGTTTGGGTCATTTTTATTGATATACTCTATCTTCAAATTCACTGACTCTTTCCTCAGCTGTGCTAGTCTTTTGTTGAGCCTGTCAAAGGCATTCTTTATGTTCATTACTGTTTTGGTTTTTATCTAACATTCCCATTTCACTCTTTCTTATAGTTTCTATCTTCTCAGCAAAAATTACCCATCTTTTCATGTGCTGCCTACCTTTTCCATTAGAGGCATTAATTTTATTAATTATAGTATTTATAATTTCCTGTCTGAGAGTTTCACCATCTGGGTCATATATGAATTTTGTGCTATTGATCACTTCATTTTTATACACTTTTTAGAATGTTTTTTCTTGCTTTCTTTGTGGGTCTCATAATTTTTTGATTAAATGCCAGACATCATGTGTAAGACAGTAAGGACTACAGTAAATCATATTTATGCCTGGAAATAAAAACACCTATTCTTCCTTTACAACATCAGTGTAGGAGGTTGAGTTAGTGCAGTTGGGAGTTGAACTGGATTTGAACTTGGTTGTTACTATGGTTACCTTTAGTGCTCCACTATCTTCAGTTTTCTATAGCATAATCTTGTGTTGTTATGTTGGGGAATGGTTTTCAGAAGGTTTCTCTCAACATTCCTGATCAACAGCTTGCATTAGGCTTTCCCCACGTTCCAGTATGTCGGAGAGTGTTTCTCTCAGACCCAAGCTCTTGCCCCCAGCAGTAGATCCCTGGTTTTGGCTGCTCATGCTTGCTCGCCAGGTAGTGGGAGGCGCGGGGTTCTCTTTTGTCCTGGTTCAATCTCGGCGTTAAGTTAGCTAGGTGTGAAGGTTCTCATAAGTTGAAAATATTTTCCCTAATGCTAATTATTCACTGTCTTTTTATTGCCTGTAAAGGGTTGTATGTGTACTTCAAGTTTCTTCTTCAAACTCTAGCCACAGTGGACTTTCTGAGTTCTTTCCTGCCAGATGGCCTTTGTATGTATGGGTTCCTGCCCGTAATAAGACTGAAACTCCACCAGCCATTTTGTCAATGAGATAATACATGCTCTGGATAGCGGAACAGAAAAATGGCTTTTTTATTTTTATTTTTTTAATGACCAAAGAGCAACCATACCAGCCCTGACTAATTCTTGACCTCATGCTATATGAGAAAAAAAATCATAATTTATCTAAGCCTCTATGTCCTCTTTTCACCTAGGAGTCTATTAGTGCTAGCCAAATGCAATTCCTAACTGATACGAGCACTATCTCTTTTTAAACTCATGGGTAAAAGTGATTAAGAAAAACAAAAATTTTTGCAATATTAATTGCCTTTTTAAATCAATGTTTGATTTTGAAGATTAGTAGATAAAGTAGAAAATCTCTAATTTCTTTTCTCATACTTTCCTTACTCTTTTATCTTCTAGAAGCTACTGGCCAGTTTTTCCCTTCCCTTAATGAATGTGTTCTGAGAGTCTTGATCACAACATTTGATTCTTGGTTTTATTTTCCAAAATACCCAGGCAGCCCATTTGTCTAGTAATTTAATAAATCCCAGAGTCATGTCATTTACAAACTGGATAAGCATACCTTTTATATTTTCAAGCATTCATAGATAAAAATGTAGACTAAGACTGGGTGAACGCAGAGCCTTGACATATACCACCAATGGACCAATTTTACTAATATACTACTAATACCTCTATACTTTTTCTGTAAGGATTTACTGGGAGAATTCTCCAAAAAGACTTCACTAAAGTCTAGATCCATTATGATTTCTTCATTTCACTTGAACTCCTTGCCAGGGCACAGGCCTCGGTTGTGGGTTTGGTCACTGGAAAGGCCTGTGCACAAGGCAATTGACCAATGTTTCTCTCACACTGATGCTTTCTTCCTCTCTTTCTCTCTCCTTTGCCCTGTGACCATTCATAATCAAGTTAAAATATAGAACATTCATATTGAAAGAAATTCTGGTAAGGAATCTGAGAAAGGTATATATGGGGCAAAGACTGAGACAATAAGGAAAAGAATATGAAGCATGATTGAGACGCTTAACTCTTGAGCCTTGAAAGAGTTCCAGGAAGCTGCAAACCTCCTCTCTCTGTCCTTGGGTCTTTGATCACATGATTGTATATCAACATTATCTCTACTGCTCTGCTCATTGGTAATACTGTCTGAGAGGAACAGAGAGAGAGCACAAGCTTGCCCTCCTGGTGTTCTGTGCAGACTGAGCTGGGATGAAGCAAAGCATCTCTCCAAAAAGTTAGGCTTCCTGTAATGAGGGTAAAAGATGCGGATGATTCCAGGCTAAAACAGGGTATAACCAATTCGATAGTATAGAATTTGTTAATTCCTAATAGTGAAATGTGTTGCAGCATTGCCAAATATTCTAGCAAATATGTATGCTTTTCATTATTTTTTTGCTTCCCTGACTGAGGACCTTTGGTTCTAAAGGAAATTTTAGTGGTAACTCTTTGTTTCCAGGTTACCTATGGATATTTCAGATTCTACAATAATTTATGTAATTCAATAGGTGATCTGTCAGAGAAAGGTATTCTTGGCCTGAATGTCCATCTAAATCAAAGATAACTTTAATCATTGCAATAATTAGTTGATTTTAGCTGCAAAAAATAGTCTAAAAATTATTTTTAATTAGTAGAATTTGCTTTTTAGAGCAGTTTTAGGTTTATAGAAAAATTGATGGATCACAGAGAGTTCCCATATGTCCCATTTCCTCTCCACACCCATATAGTTTCCACTATCATTAGCATTATATAATACATTGTGTGGTACAGTTGTTAAAATTGATGAACCAATATTGATATATTATTAACTAAAATTCATAGTTGACACTAGGGTTTACTCTGTTTTGTACAGGTCTATCTGTTTTGACAAATGCATAATGTCGTGTGTCCACCATTATAGTATCATGCAGACTAGTTTCATTGATTTAAAAATCCCCTGTCATCTACCTGTTCATCCTTTCCTCATTCCCCCTAAACCCCTGGAAAGCATTAGTCTTTCTACTGCCTCTATAGCTTTTTCGTTTCCAGAATGTTATAGTGTAAGACTCATATAGTATGAAGCCTTTTCAAACTGACTTCTTTCACTTAGCAATATACATTTAAGGTTCCTCCATGTCTTTTTGTGGCTTGAAAGCTTATTTATTTCTATTGTCTAGCTTTTTAAAAACAATTATTACATTTAAAATTATTTCTCATGATAAATTATTGCTATCATAAATGGTATATCATTGTTAAGGAAGGATTTATGCCCTCTGAGCATTAAGGAGAAATCTTCTGGTTCATTTTCCTTTGGAAGGTAACTTTTCACCTACAAGTCTAGGCTAAAGGTTTAGAGTACTGAAGGGAAAGAGCATTTGCTAATAATAAATGATGGATTACACTGATTAATGTTTCCCAATAGTTGCAGCACAACAGGGTAGAACACATCAGAGTTGCTAATCTGAAATAAGTCATGTTAACAGGTATACCTTAGAAGTTCTAACTAAACAGTAGAAATTATTTACAAACTTAGATTGCTTTATAAAATAAAACAATTAGAACAAATTTTTTCTTTCATTCAAAAATATGCCCAAATCTAATCTAATTTGCTGCAGCTGGACACCACCTGCAGATGCCTATTTAAGTACTCTGAACATTACACACTTAGCTTTTAAATATTGATAATGCCATTTTTCATTTTCTTGATGTGAAATCCCAGAGGGAATAATTATGCTAATAAACCTTAATGATTCTTGCAAATAAATGATCAAACCAAATTGCTACTGTTGATTTAAATTAATGGATGCCTTTAGGATGAGATTTGCCAGTACGGTGCTGCCTCTTGAATCTCAATTCATCTTATTTAGCTGAAGAGTGTTCCATAGTTTGTTAAATAGATGAAGTGTTTAAAATATAATGTGTTTGTGCAGTTTTTTGCACTTCATAATGTTCTAGCATTACCATCTTTGCCTTGTGGCAAATCTGCACTTAATGGTTTCATTGTATATAATTTCCTTTCCTATTTTTGGTCTCGTAATGTTATATGTGTGACTTACTTTCTGGCTGATTCTGAATAGGTCAGCTTCCATATGTTGAATTGGATTGTTTCATTAAGAGAGGAAGACCTATTTCTGGATATTTTAGCTACCATGATTCAGGAATCACACTGACTATGTGATGATGTGATCAAGAGCTGAGTAACTGGTGGAGGATAGGGCACTATTAAAGGGCTTATTTCTTGCCCCATTTAAACCTAGATGAATAGATCTCTTCATTTCGTGCTCCCTCACTTTCACTCTTGCCCTTGCACCCTCACCAAGTCTATAGAAATAGGAAATTCCTGACTTCATGACTTCCAAAATAAAACAGGGAAATAACTACAGAATTGTAATCATGCATTTTCAAGGTTGAGGAACACTACACAGAGAATGCTTATTCATTGTGGCTATGAATAAAATTTTATTTGGTTAATTTTGTAAAAATCCACTTTTATTTAAGATGCCATACAATTGAAAAGCATGACCTTATCCAGATGATTGCTTCAATTGTCCTTTTTTTTTTTTGCATGAAAGGTCATATTCTAAGCATAGGAGAAAGAGTGAATGAATATACAACAGGTAAAGGCACAGAATTCAATAAAAGTGATGTAAATTAATAAACAGGCAATTGGCACATATATATAATGTTTACTTAAACAGGGTAGGGAACTTGTGATGTCTAATAACAGTTACTCAGGGATTTGTCATGTGGGGCACAGAGGCTGTAATTTGGTTAGTGACCACATTTAATTCATTGTGAAGAGCAGAGAAGTCTTCTTCTGAATTACAATGCTCTTATCAATTATAAAAAAGTATGTGTATACATTTAACATATATATACATATATATATATATAAACTACCTTTAGAAAGGTGTTATTTATTTTTATTTATTAACTTCAAGAAAAAAATGCCTAATTTTATCAAATATTGTACATTTATGGCAGTTTTTTTTCTAATGAAAAATTAACCAGTCCAAAAAATTTAAACCATCAGATGCATTATTTTACTTCTGTAGAATTTTCCAGTTAAGCAAAATAATGAGGGATGATCCAAATATGTAATGATAAGGAAATGATTAAATAAATGATAATACCTCAGCTCATCAGGACCATGTGCCCCGGACTTACTGCAGACCTTCCGTGGATCAAGGGTGCCAGGAAAACCGCTGTCATCGATAGGGAACTGACACGACTAAACATCGACATTGCGGCTCTACAGGAGACCCGGTTGGCCGACAACGGAACTATCAGAGAAACCAACTACACCTTCTACTGGCAAGGGAAGTCTCCGGACCAACCAAGACAGCACGGTGTTGGGTTCGCTGTGAAGAACACGCTTGTTAACTCCATAGAGCCACCCACAGGAGGCACAGAGAGATTACTTACCCTCCGATTGTCAACAACTTTCGGCCCAGTCAGCATTCTTAGCGCGTACGCCCCAACCCTCTGCGCCACCACCGAAGAGAAAGAACAGTTCTACCATGCACTGGACGAAGCGTTATCCAAGATCCCCAGAAGTAACGCTCTTTATCTCCTTGGAGACTTCAACGCAAGAGTAGGAGCCGACCACATGGCCTGGCCCACCTGCCTCGGAAACTTTGGGAGAGGAAAGATCAATGAGAATGGTCAGCGACTGCTTGAGCTTTCGTGTCACCACGGCCTGTGCGTGACAAACACATTCTTCAAGTGCAAAGAGATCCACCAGGTGTCATGGAGGCATCCCCGCTCCCCCCACTGGCACCAGCTTGACCTCGTCATCACCAGAAGAACGGATATTGGCAGCACCCTCCTCACCCACAGCTACCACAGTGCAGACTGCGACATGGACCATGCCCTCGTGGTAAGCAAGGTGCGCATAATGCCGAAGAGGTTGCACCACTCCAAGATGAAGGGTCGCCCACGCATCAACACCAGTTGTGCCAGCAACCCAGTTAAGACCCAGCAATTCATCAACAAGATGGAAGATGCACTCGGCGAGGGAATGGCGGCAGACGACATTATCGAATCCAATTGGTCACGTCTCCGCGACGCCATATACAACTCCGCCATTATTGCTTACGGGAAGAAAGAGCAGAAGAACGCTGACTGGTACGAGGCTCACTGGGAAGAAATGGAACCCGTGATCGAGGCTAAGAGGAAGGCCCTACTGGCTTACAAGGTCACGCCCACTCCCAGTACACTTCAAGCTCTACGGGCTGCCAGGAACAAAGTCCAGAAGACCGCCCGCCACTGTGCCAATACCTATTGGCTAAACCTGTGCAGAAGCATCCAGGAAGCCGCCGATATAGGCAACGCACAAGGAATGTATGAGGGTATCAAGAAGGCAACAGGCCCAATCCCCTCCAAGATCGCCCCCCTTAAGTCCAAGACAGGTGAGGTCATCACTGACCAGGAACAGCAAATGCGGCGGTGGACCGAGCACTACCTCGAGCTGTACGCAACGAAGAACACCGTAACAGACACTGCTCTTAACGCCATCCCAGACCTACCAGTCATGGAGGAGCTAGACACCCCACCTACTGCAGCAGAGCTCGGCAAAGCCATCGACTGCCTCGCTTGCGGGAAAGCACCAGGAAGTGACGGAATCCCTCCAGAAATCCTAAAGAGCGGGAAACCAGTCCTGCTACAGCCGCTCCACCATCTACTCTGTCTCTGCTGGAAGGAGGGTTACATCCCCCAGGATATGAGAGACGCCAACATTATCACCATGTACAAGAACAAAGGAGACCGCAGCGACTGCAACAACTACCGGGGCATCTCTCTCCTCAGCGTCGTCAGCAAAGTATTCGCCCGGGTCGCTCTTGCCCGCCTGCAGACCCTTGCTTCCCACGTCTACCCAGAGTCCCAGTGTGGCTTCAGAGCTGGCCGATCAACAGTGGACATGATCTTCTCCCTACGCCAGCTGCAGGAGAAGTGTCACGAGCAGCATAAACCACTCTACCTCGCCTTTATCGACCTCACGAAGGCGTTTGATCTGGTCAGTCGAAGCGGACTCTTCAGCTTGCTACGGAAGATTGGCTGTCCACCACATCTGCTTGCTGTGGTCATGTCCTTTCACGACAACATGCACAGCACGGTGTCCTACAACGGCGCAACCTCTGAGGCCTTCCCAGTCAGCAGCGGAGTAAAGCAGGGCTGCGTCCTCGCGCCTACGCTGTTCGGAATCTTCTTCTCCATGCTCCTCCAATACGCCTTTAAGGACTGCAGCGAGGGTGTCTTCATTCACACCAGATCCGATGGCAAGCTCTACAACCTGGCCCGTCTACGAGCCAAGACCAAAGTCAAAGAGGTGCTCATCCGTGAGATGCTCTTCACCGACGACGCAGCTTTGACATCACACTCCGAAGAGGGACTCCAGCAGCTAGTCACTTGCCTTTCCCACGCATGCAAGGAGTTCGGACTAGTCATCAGCCTGACGAAGACGAATGTTATGGCTCAAGGCACGGGGACTCCCCCATGCATCACCATCGACGGATACACCCTGGAGGTTGTCAACGACTTCACTTAACTCGGGTCCACCATCTCGAGCTCTCTGTCAGTCGACTTGGAGGTCAATCGGAGAATCGCCAGGGCAGCCACAGTTATGGCCAGATTGAACCGGCGAGCGTGGAACAATTCCAGCCTCACTGAGAAAACCAGACTGCGCATCTACCAAGCCTGCGTACTCAGCACTCTCCTCTATGGCAGCGAGACGTGGACCACCTATGCAAGGCACGAAAGGAAACTCAACAGCTTCCACATGAGGTGCCTGCGACGCGTCCTGCATGTCACCTGGCAGGATAAGGTTCCCAACACCGAGGTGCTGAAGCGAGCCAATATGAGCAGTTTGCATGCAGTTCTTAGTGAGAGACGCCTCAGGTGGCTCGGCCATGTCAAAAGAATGGATGCAGGCCGTATCCCCAAAGACCTCCTCTACGGCGAGCTAGCAGAAGGCAAGAGGATGACAGGGCGCCCAAAACTGCGGTTCAAAGACATCTGCAAAAAGGACATGACACAATGCTCCATCAATCTCAACACATGGGAAGTTCAAGCAGACGACCGCCTAGCCTGGAGGCTCGCGGTCAGGCAAGGTACGTCACGCGCGGAGGCTGCGCGCAACGAGGAGGTGGCCCAGAAAAGATCGAGGCGGAAGCAGCGTCAACAGCAGCAACAACAGCCATCTGCCTTCACCTGTAACAAGTGCAGCAGGGATTGTCACTCCCGAGTCGGACTGCACAGCCATTCTCGGCGGTGCAGATAGACTCTCAAGAAGCTACGCCATCGTCTCTCGAGACGGACGGCTGCCGACGACCTCAGCTCTGCACCTAGAGAAACATGGGTGTGTCTGGACAAGCAGAGGGGCAGGACAGGGAGATATGTTGTGTGAGGAGCCTCAGCAGCCTCCTTGGAAAGCAGAACGACTGGGCATCAGAACCTGAGCAGCAATTCTAAGGCCCTGGGGACAAAGAGGGACATAATAACCCTCCAAGAGGAATGGCAGATGAAGAAGGCAGTCTGAGATGTCCTCAGACCCAGCCCTGCTTGGTCAACTGCCATAAGAGGGCAGCAGGGCAGTGGAAAGAGAGATTGTATCAATTAATTGATAGAGCTAACAGACAATAATAGCCCAGAAATTGTGTAACAGATAAGGAGTAAAGTAACACTCATGTTTTTTCAGAGGCAGAGACTTCTCCTTATTCAAAATACAGGGAATGCTAATGGAAACTGATCCAGGCATAAAGACTTTTTCTGGAGAGAAATGAAACAATGGTTCTAATCCTCATTTTAAAAGAAGTTGGTGCCAAGGAATCCAATATTAGATCAGCAGATATATTTTTGGGGAATCCAGGCAACAGATCCCTCCATCTCATCCATCTCCCTGGAGGCGACAGGTAAGCTTACTGAATGTGCTTGGTTCTCCATGTGGCCCTAACCGCATATCAACATGGGGCTTGACACAGAGAATGAAAATCTCTGTTTTGTAACTCATTATATTGTCCAAGATACTATGGCAGTGTGACAGAATAACCAGAAGAACTCTAAGGCAGACCATGGTCTATAAGTAAACATCAGTCATAAAAGTAGCAAAAAAGGGAAGAGTAAAAGAGTGAATAGAGTCAGGCACAAACAGAATATTTTCTTCCTTTGATTTTTAATGCTTCATTGGATCTCCATTTCTATACTAATATATCCATAGAAATAGTTATCCACTGTACCCCTCTCCATCATATAATTCTGCTCCCTAGGGTTTTCCTTTCCTTTCTTAGCAGATATACGTTGGAAATAGCCAAATAATAACCCACAAGGCTAATTCATTCCCCCAGTTTTCTAGAATCGATTACAGCACCTGGCATCTGATGACCTGAATTGAGCTAAGGCATTTCAGTGAATCGATGACACTATCAGTGGAAGGATGCACCATGATAATATTCATCAGTCAAGAAGAAAAAACTGCCAATTAAATTGGCACATCATCTATTTTAAGACCCATCTTAATTTCAGAAATGTTAAAACGCAAAAAAAAAATTTAGTCTATGAGACATAGATTTTTTTCCCCACACTCAAAGCAAATTTTACTACAATATGAAGGGGATCCCCCCCCCAAAAAAACCCAGTTTACTTATTTTAAAAATTGTGTATTTACTCTTAAAGGTTTAAGCTTTAGTCACCTTCAGAGTACTCTCCATTTGATGTAATACACCTATTGAGATGTTTTTTCCACTGCTCCAAACAGTTTCTGAAGTCATTGATTTTGATACCTTTTAGTGCTTCTGCTGTTTTTTTTTTTTTTGTTTGTTTTTTTTTTGTCTCACCTCTTCCACATCAGCAAAGTGTTTCCCACTGAGGACTTTTTTCATTTGTGGAAACAAAAAAAAAAATTTGCTCGAGGTGAGATTGTGTGAATACGGAGGGTGGGGCACAGGAGTCATGCCATTTTTTTTGGTCAAAAACTGCTAAGCACTCAGTGGTGTGCCCAGTTCACTGGTAAATCACCCATCATGAAATGGGCAAACTCATTTAAACAGCCTTCAAAATAAATTCACTGAATCCAAACACAGCCTCTCACAACAACGCCAGCTAGTACATTGGTACAGATGGGTTTCTAGAACACACACTTAGCCAAGGAAACCTGTACTACAAGAGGCCTGCCCTCCAGAAGATAATTCTGGTGTTTTGGGCCTCCCATCTGAGTAAACATACCCAAAAGGCCGTGCTGTTATGAAGGAACACAGTTAAGGAGCTGCAACAATGGCCATTATGACAGCCAAACAGAAAGCATTCCTATTAGGCCCCCACCAGCAAAGCAGGATCCGAATTCTTTCTCAGGTCATTCTTTTATCCCTCCTTGGCCTCAACCTGGGTAATTGCTATACTCTGCATTGTCTAGGGTCTTCTGAGATGTAGATGCCAAGACAGAATTGGCTGGTCAAGAGGTTTATCTGGGGGAAAGCCTGTAAAAGATAAAGTGGGAGGGGAAGTTGAGGTCCGCAGGGAGAGTCTTCAGAACTGATACAGGTCTGATACCGGGAAAACGAGAAAGGAAAAGAGAAAGCAGGAGCTTCAAATGGCAGCACAGCTGCGAAAGTCTGCACCAGGATGAAGGAAGTCCCCAGGCAAAGACTGCCCGTTAGGGATTAGAGACACAAAGTCCTAGCTCTAATAGCTGGTTGTGTTCTGGCTCTGTCTGGGAGCTGCTTTGGGTTAGCGTTGCCTCAGCACAAACCCTGCAGCAAATCCAACCATGCAGCAGCAGGGGGTTCTTGACCACCCTTTGTGCAGCAGGTCCCCTTAAAAGGACATTTGAGTGGAGTAGCTCCATGGCTGTCACAGTGACGCATGGCTTGCCTCTATGCTTCCCACATTTATAGTGGCTGCCTCATTTCCTCTGATCATCTCACGTGTCACCTTTGTTATCATTGTTGCCCTACTGATATCTTCTCTATGCTCCATGCACCAGCTTTTTCTACTTACATCTTGGAATCAGGCACTAAGAAGACTTGAGGAATGGCATGGTGTCACTCAGACAGTTGAACTGGGCCCCCTGTTTCTCCACAAGTCCACACAGGGCTGCACCTCTCTCTCCAGAGTTCTGTTGAGCATGTGGACTTAGGACAGTGTCCCTCCCACTTCTTTGCTGCATCAACATTATGAACCAGGCTTCACATTTTAAAAACTGAGGCTTAAAAACCCTTCCAAGGAGATTTTCGGGAGATACATTTCCATATATTTTGAGAAAGGCTATAATGTAAGAAAAACTTGTGTTCAAATGGTATTTCATGATCACATGCAAAAAAAAACTCATAAAGGCTTTAAGGAAGCAATACTGAACCTATTTACAGGATGCAGTAGCAAGGACAGACAGTATCTTTGACCTTGAACAAGCAATTTAACCTCCCTTCCGTCTGTTCTGTCCTCTATAAATTGAAGAGGGTAGGCTAGATAATCCTTGAGGCCTCTTCTAGCACTAACATTCTATGAAATAAAAGTCAACTTAAAGATTAATTGGGTTTCTGAGCCTCAAGCAATTAATTACACTGTCGCTGCCCTTTAACAGACCCATCACAGAAGAAAATTGGATTCAACTGACAGATTTTAATCTTCACCAATTCATGTTGATTTAAAGTACAACATTATTTTTAAGATTTGCAAATTAATGCTTTCACAAAAGGTTCAATAGCTTTCTGGGCAAGAATTTTGACCTGATAGACATATTAGAATACTAAAGCCATTCTTTTCTTTAAAAAAAAAAAAAAAGGACTGTGATGGCTTTTTTTCCCCTATATTCAGAACCTCAGCAGGCCTTCTACCAGAGTTTTATCAAATGACAGACAGTGGCTTTCTGAAATTCTTTACCAGTTTCTGAAGTTCAAGGATATCTGAGGTCAGGGACTTTAGTGTTGCCCACACCTGCTTCATCTAATTCTATTATGTTTTTCTAATTCTTCTTTGGCTTCTGCATTTCCTTACCTTGGCTTTACTTTGGGTTAACATTGAATTATTAGAAAAACATGTAGGTTAATTTTCTAGCAAAAAATTAGTTTTGATTTCCCATTAGTAAGAAAGCATTTTATTTTATCTTCCTTTTAATGCCTATACATATATAGTTTAAAAACTAAATCCCATCACATTTATGGAACTTGGATTTCTGATATCTTAATTTCTACTTTTGTCATGGCCACTTCCATTGGTAATATTTCTGACATGCAGAAAGGTATGGAGAACATTATGAACATCCACACTTCCGTACCTGACATAAAAAGTATAGGGCTCTGTACTGGTATGCATCTTCGGGTCTCATTTCTTCCCCCTAGAGATAACACTATTCTGTACTTAATAGCATTTATCATTCCCATGCATGTCTTTATACTTTTAATACTATAAATCAAACTTAAAAAAATGTGATATTATTTTGCGTGCTTTAATGATACTTCCTCAAATTGCTTTTAACTCCACATTATGTTTATGAGATCATTCCATGGTATTACATGTACATCTATTTTGTTTGCTCCAAGCTATAAATTATATTTTTACTTTCTCTAAAATGCCTTTTAATGTACAGAAACTGAAAATCCAATATAGTTAAGTTTATTGATTATTTCCTTTGTTTTATGTGGGGTTATACCTTATTTAAACAAGCCTTTAATAATGTGAGATCATAAAGTTTTCATAATCCTCCTATATTTCACATGAGGTTTACATATTTTTTCAGTAACGTGAGATGGGTGTACAATTTTATTATTCTTTTTTCCATATAGATAACCACTGTCCCAGCATCATTTCCTTTCCTTGTTGATCTGTAATGCTCCAATTTCACAGTTTTAATTACTACACATTTATAATAATGCTTGCTACCTAGTACAGCAAGGCTTTACCTGATTTACTGTTCTTCAAAACATTTTTGGATATTCTTTGCCTTCCATCCTTTATATAAATTTAGCTTTCTCTTGCCAGGTTTCATGAAAACAGAAGAAAATATTGGAAATTTGACTGGAATTACATTAAATCTATGGATCAATTTGGAGAAAAACCAATGTCTTCATGACAGTATATCCCCTACCTATATAGAGGGTACATCTCTATAATGTCTTTTTAAGAAATGTCTTTTAATTAAGTGTTGTAATTGTTACTATCATAAATAATATCTAAGTCATTTAAGGTCTAAGTAGGCAACAGCGCCCTCATTTGGGTCATTTACAAATACGTAAACAGGGTTTAAGAAAACCACCAGGGATTGCACAGTAACTTAGGGGACCTATTGGCACTCATAAACTTAAGGGTAAGGGCTGGAGACATTTTTCCAAAACCCAAAGACACAAAAAGCTATGTGGAGAGAATCTTTTGATGGAGACTATGATCTTCAATCAAGGCATATAGCCAGCCAGGAACAACCCTGAAGGGAGAGAGGTGAGGTAATATAATCCCCACTTTCCCCCCTCCCTCTCTTGATCTCCAACTGGTATTACCACTGAGTGAAACTAACCAGAAGCCAGAGAACAAGGGACCCTGTTATTGCAAGTCAATGAGGGACCACAGTGTAGCTAAGGGTGGAGAGTAAGTCTGGAGGGGCAAATAGATGTCTACCACTGTCTCTTTTGCAAAAATAATTTTCTCTTTATTGCTGTTATATGGGAATGCAAATAATTTCTGTATATGTATTTTATACCCACTATTATACCCACTAGTTTTGCTGAATTCCTTTTTAAAATTCTATTTATCTGTAGATTCTCTTCAGTTTCCTATGTTCGTGAACTTTTTTTTTCTTTTCTTTCCTCTAAATACCATTTTTTTTTCCCTTCCATTATTGAACTGGCTAAAACCTACAATAAAATTATAAATAGAACTAATAGGGGCATCCTTGACTTACATGTTTGACATCTCACTTCTAAGTATAATGTTTGCTGTAATTTTTTTGTTTTTATTATTGCAAAAACAGTATATGGGCATTGTAAAAAGCATATATAGATAACTAAATATATGACCAGAACATTGTATTTCTATCACCCAGAGATTACAACTATTAACAACATAGGAAACTATAAATATATTTACAGATGTTTAACAAAAGCTGATTGTACTATGTATGTTGTAGTATAAAGGCTACACACTGTAAAGTGCTTCTCCTGCTGAGTTTTTATTTCTTTGCTTGTAAAGAGTTTCTTCCTAAATGGGAATTCAATTGTATCAATTTATTTTTATATTCAGAGAATCAGTTTTTTATCACTAATCAGTTAATGTCCATCAGAGTAACATTCTAATAACACTCTTACTTGGTTGTTTTGTGAAAGTAGGTGGGGGGTGGGCTTGTAATATGGACAAAAGCTTGCTAGCTAACTCAGTTAACCTTGGGTACACTGATTCCCAAATATACTGTGTTAAATAGAAAATACCTTCATCTTATTTGTCTTATAATTTTTATTTCATATTTTATTTCTTTAATAGATTTTTAAAGTTTATTATATTTGATAATTTCATAATATAACGTTCTTAGAGATCTAAATTTTGCTGTTAGGTTTTTCTGCCGACTCCCACAATTGGTTATTATTTCCTTGGATATTTATAATTTTGGGTCATGAGCTCATCTTTATGGAAATATTATTTGTGGAAATACTGTGAGGCCTAGGTTGCAGATATGTCTACCAACAGGAATATAGTATTGGTTTTTGTTCCAGGGACCAAACTACTTAATTTTAAAGACTATTTATTTTTAGAGAGGGGAAGGAAAAGAGAGGGAGAGAAACATTGATGTGTGAGAGAAACATTGACTGGTTGCCTCTCGCACACGTCCTACCATGGATCTGGCCAACAACCCAAGCATGTGCACCTTCCGGGAATCAAACTGGCAACTTCTTTGTTTGTGGGAGGATGCCCAGCTTACTGAGCCACACCAGTCAAGGCCCAACCAGTTTTTAAATGTTTGTACCTAGGTTTCTTAAAAAGGTATCTGGAACAATTAGATGTGGATAAAGCAGAGAAAATGTGGAAATGTCACAGTCACAAAAGGACAAATACTGTATGATTCCTCTTATATGAGGTACCTAGAGTAGTCAACTTCATAAGTGGATAAAGCAGATGCCTCTTATATGAGATACCTAGAGTAGTCAACTTCATAAGTGGATAAAGCAGAGAAAATGTGGAAATGTCACAGTCACAAAAGGACAAATACTGTATGATTCCTCTTATATGAGGTACCTAGAGTAGTCAACTTCATAAAGAGAAAGTAGAATGATAGTTGCTAGGGGGAGGGGGAGGAGGAGGGGAGGTTAGACTTTCAGTTTTGCAAGATAAAAAGAGTTCTGGAGATGGATGGTGGAGAAGGTTGCACAACAATGTGACTATACTTAATATAACTGATCCACAGTGGCATTCAATAAATACTTGTTGAATTAATAAATATGGAGTATGTTCAACTATAAAAAGCATTATGGTATGTCAGAAACACTTCTCTAAAACATAAAACCAAACAGGCATTATAACATATGTGAGAAACGCTCACAATAAAAACTGGGACACAGGACTTGAGCAATAAAGCGAGGCCTTTATTAATGAGTCTGCAGAGCCAGGCGCACCCTCACAGAGAGGAGAATGTGTGCGCCCAGTAGACAAAGATGGCTGGTTTTATAGTCTTAGCTTCCCCACCCTAAAATTGCCCTGAAAGTGATTAGCTTCCCCGCCCTAACGCAATTAGCTCCCCCTCCCCTCTCCTTCTTTGTCCTTTCTCCATTACTGGTTATACCGGAGTTACAATCTAACACGGTTATCTAAGTGCCCCTATTGTGATTTGTAGATATGCCAGTGCTGTCAACTGCCTTCTCAGATACCCTCTAATTACATTTGCCCTTTGTTACTAATGACTTTCTACTGGTTTGGGAGTCACTGTGTCCTTGTTTCTTACACATAGAAGTTATAAATTTCCAAATAAAATACCTAGACTGTGTAAAAAGAGTGCTAGAAATGTATTAAGTTTCGAAGAGAACTGTTCCTCCTGCCCAGTTACTAATACCTTAGTGGAGCAGAGCCTAAGTTGCCTTTCAGATCAAAATTTGAAGTTTTGTTCTTGAGGTTTTTTTTGACAAATAAGTAAACTATTACTTATGTCATTAGTACTTTCTTGTGAGAGAAGCAGGTTGTTAAGTTTGGCAAGTCCACATCTTATTCTGCTCAGTTAGGGAAGGCTTTTTGGTGTAGGAAAGTCCAGTTCCTTGACTGACTTGTATCTTTCATGATTGACAGAAATGTGTTCCAGAACTTCTACTGACAGCAATAGTCATTACTAACTTAATATTTAATACTCCCTTTGCTATTATTAAGTTGCTTAATCCAGCTCCCACCATTACATCTAACTTTAAGAGGGAGTCTATCTCATTGGCTTCATCTCTGCATGGAAACTATTCTTCTTTATTGCTATTTTATATACTTAAATGTATGTATTCAAAGTATTGTCAGCTCAACCAAAGCTAGTGTCCCCTCTCTTTGTCCCAGAAATTCTCCAGATAATTCTTAACCTACTCTTATACCTATGAACTCATTCCTAAAAAATAATAAGATCTCATATTTACTGGTTTTACTATGCATCATCAGTACGTCATATGTATTATCTAATTGAATCATTTTAACTCCTCTAGGAATAGGCACTAGCATGATTGTTAATTTAGAGGGGAATAAAATAAGGACCAAAGCAGATAATTTGGATGCCTCAGATAATACAACTACTAAGTGATAAAGCCAGGATTTACAGTCACATGCCAAACCACTGAACCACTGCATCCCAACAAAATATTGAGTAGAGCACCCTCGGCAATAAACTGAAGCCGCGAGGAAGCAGGTGACTGTTTCCCATATTCCCAGATGCTGGGAGTAGTGCAGTGAGTTGGGCCCAGGAAGCATCTGGTACCAACTCCTCATCCCAACCACATTAGAGCTCCTGACAAGCAGACCATCTCTAATAAGAATCTATTATTTGCTTAATGTGTTCTCAGACATACATAGATTTTATTAAGTATAACTTCCTTGGTCTTTCATGTTCACGTGTTCTGCAGAGATGAACAAGTTCAGGTATAATTTAGCCTTATTTCAGAGACTAAATTTGCTAAGGTGGGAAATCCATAGTAGAAAGAAGGTCCTTCTGTTTTTGCCCACTGGCTAGGCCTGAGCAATAAAGCCTGCCATCATAGGTCCTTAATGTCTCACTCATACAATAAGAACCATCTTTCCCACTCATGTGGGCCATCTCAGTTTTATTTCCCACCTCTGAGCCACAGGACACACTAATTCTCACTTATGCTTACTCAAGGCCTCAATCTGAAGTCCTTACATACACAAAACTACAATGGGAAGCCTAAGTAATTAGTTCCTCCAACATTGTGTAGGCTTAGGGATTCATTCTGTTTGTTTGTTGTCTGTTTTAAGGAAAACTCCTGGGAGCTGGACTCAAATGAGTCTACAGGATTAGTGAGAGTGGAATCTTATCTTTCTAATCAGGGAGACTGGCCTGATGGTGAAGGAACAATCCCAGGTGCCTGGTGCATCCTGTGAGTGCTTCCCAAAATGTTAAATAAGAATGACAATAACATCAAAAAACACACTCTTATCTGCATATGATTATAGCACTTATTATGCATAGAAAAGTGAAAGCCTTTCAGAAGCAGAGCATTAACAAGAAAAGATTCCTCTGTAGTAAAGCCAACTCAGTGGAGACTCTTAGTAAATAATTTATCCAACTGCCTTGCAGTAGATACCCAGAATAACGTTAGCGACCAAAAAGGAACATCAGCATGAAGACACTAGTTATAATGGATGCCGTGCCATGTTTCCCAGCTTTGTCTTCAAGTTGAAGTACTTATTTTCCCTTATTGCTGGGAGTGCTGTCTGTAGACAGTCCTCAGCTCTCAGCCCTCTCCAGAACTTGCCTGTGGCTATAGAGCAAACCTCTCTTACCCAGAATTGGCTCGCATCCAATCCCTGGTTGATGTGAGTATGTGGAAGTCTAGCTGCCTCACTGCAAGAGGAGTCAACTCTAACAGGCCATCCCAGCTCTTCAGGAGAGCTCTCCAGGGTGGAGCTGAGGCCTTTGTTGACTGCTTTGAGCTCAGCTTTTCCCTCTGCCCAGTCCTGCCTCCTTCCCTTCCACAAATGGTGATCCCATGGATACTTTCTAATGCATGCTCTGCATGCTAATTAATCCCTGTCTCTGAGTCTGCTTCTTGGAGAACCCAGATTGGAATACTAGGAATATCAAGTTCTTTGTTTCTAACATGTTATTAAAAGTACTACTTTATAATGAGAAAGTATGTTTTAACCAGAATTTAATAATATAACATTGTTTAGGTATTTTAAAAGCATCTGCTACAGGTAGGGTTTGTTGATTTAATGTGATAGAAAAACACTCAGGAGAGGGTCTGGTCAAAAGGTGGCATAGGCAGATGTGGCTTGACGCTGCACAACCACATGAAAACTACAACTAAAATATAGAAAAACCATCAGCCCCAAACCATCAGAAACCAAGTTGAATGGAAGTCTGACAACTACGGAATTAAAGAAACCACATCCATCGAGATGGGTAGGAGGGGCACAGACCTGAAATGAGCTGGTCTCTCACCCATGGGTGGTGGATACAAATTCAAGAGGGACACCCCAGGAGCAAGGAGTCCCAGCCCCACACCAGGCCACCAGCCGAGGGTCCCAGTGCCAGAAAGATAACTCCCCACAACCTCTGGCCGCAAAAACCAGTAGGAATTGAATCAGTGGAAGAAACTTGTGGAGCACCAAGCAGTTCCTCTTAAAGAGCCCACACATGGACTCACCTACTCAGACTGGCTCCCTCTGAACTCCAGCACTGGGGTAGCAGATGGAAAGGCACTGGTGGTACACAGGGAGGAACTGAAGTGTCTGGCATCAAGGCGAGCAGAGGCCAATGTCTCTTTTCTAAACCCTCGCACCACAGAGCCAGCAAGCTGGTACCTTATCTGGGACTCCATCAACCTGGCTAACACTGTTTGACCCACCTTGGAGATCCCCAGAGACTCTGCCCCACCCACATTAAGGGCCAACCCAAGCTGCTTTTCCATATGAATGGGTGGTCTTGGCTCATGCTTCAAAACTTCCTAAATCCTATCAAACAAGCAACAGCTGGCCTCAGTGAACTCAAGGCCCAGCACTAATAGCAGCCAGCCTAGATTCACTGTTTAGCTTTGTCTGGGAATCCCCAAGCCTAGCACAAGTAGCAGCCATCTCAGATTGCTTTATAGCTCAGGCAAGGTACCCTAGGTAAAACACAAGTTGGGGCTGACCTTGGCTGGCACCACCTGGGAAACCCCAGGGCCAGCACACCCAGTGAACAGCTACAAACCACATTGGAGCACCACCACCCTGCCCCTGCACAGCAGATCCTCCACAGAAGGTGGAGGTTGGTGGTGAATCCTCACAGCCAGTCCTTGCAGCTAACTGGCCTGCGTAGATCTCTCCCATTTACCTGCCAACAGCAACCAAGTTTCAACTATAAGAGGAAGGTGTACTCAGACCACATGAAGGGCGCACCTTGAGTACCCAGCTTGGGGGATAGGGGAGGCAGTGCCACTGGACCCTACAGGATACCTACTACATTAGGCCATACTACCAAGACAGGGAGTCAAAGCAGCTCCACCTAATACACAGAAACAAACACAGGGAGGCTGCCAAATTGAGGAGGCAAAGAAATATGGCTCAAATGAGAGAACAGAACAAAACTCCAGAGAAAGAACTAAATGAAGATAGCCAACCTATCAGATTCAGAGTTCAAAACACTGATGATCAGGATGCTCAGAGAAATGATTGAGTACAGCCACAAAATAAATGAAGAAGAGAAGTTTATACAAAGTGAAAAAAAGAAAAATGTATAGGGCACCAACAGTGATGGGAAGAAAGCCAGGATTCAAATCAATGATTTGGAACAAAAGGAAGAAATAAACATTCACCCAGAACAGAAAGAAGAAGCAAGAATGGAAGAAAATGAGGAGAGGATTAGGGACCTCTGGGACAACTTTAAATGTACCAACATCTGAATCATAGGGGTGCTAGAAGGAGAAGAGGAAGAGCAAGAAATTGAAAGCTTGTCTGAAAAAATAATGAAAGAAAACTTCCCTAATTTGTTGAAAAAAAATAGACATATAAGTCCAGGAAGCACAGAGAGTCCCAAACAAGTCAGACCCAAAGAGGCCCACTCCAAGACACATCATAATTAAAATGCCGAAGGTTAAAGATAAAGAGAGAATCTTAAAAGCAGCAAGAGAAAAGCAGAGAGTTACTTACACAGAAAATACCATAAGATTATCAGTTGATTTCTCAAAAGAAACTTTGCAGGCAAGAAGGGGCTGACGAGAAGTATTCAAAGTGATGAAAAGCAAGGACCTACAACCAAGATTACTCTATCCAGCAAAGCTATCATTTAGAATGGAAGGTCAGATAGAGTGCTCCTCATATATGGTATAGCTAAAGGAGTTTATTATCACTCCTAAGGTGGCTACCAGAGCCACCTTACAAAAAAAAAAAAAAAGCCAAACGAACTTTTTGGCCAAGCCACAATGGCAATGTACAGACCTTGAAAATGACTAAGAGTGTCGTAAGCAGTCTCCCTGGATCCAGTTTCTTCCTTCTTGCTAATTTAGTTTACATGCTGCCAAATTCCTTTTCCTAAAGCACAACCTCTCTTCATATCATTCGTTAATTGAGAAAGCATTTATTTAGCACCTACTAAGAACAAAAAGAAATCCTATAGTTTTCCCTATGACATAGGGTCAAGTTCTTGGTCAAACTCCTGATTATGTAATCTGAATTAGAAGTAACCTTAGCAGTTAACTAGTCCATGCATGGATCCCTTTTATGAATCTCTATACATCATAAATGGATAGCTTGATAAAAGCACATCCAGTTGGACTCAACCTTCCAAGGATGGAAAATTAACCTTTTAAAAAGGAGTTCAGGCCTGGCTGGTGTGGCTCAATGGATTGAGTGTCAGCCTGCAAACTGTAAGGTCACTGGTTTGATTCCCAGTCAGGGCACATGCCTGGGTTGTGGGCAGGTCCCCAGTTGGCGGCCTGCAAGAGGCAACCAATCAATGTATGTCTTGCACATTGATGTTTCTTTTCCTTTCTTTCTCCCTCCTGTCCCCTCTCTCTAAGGATAAATAAATAAAATCTTTTTAAAAAAGGAGTTCAATGCATGTTCAAAAGGCTGGAAAATTTTCTAAGTTCTTCCTTTATAGTGCCTCCTGCTCCCCAGTGAAAGTCAAGCTTCCTGGCTGGCATTCAAGGGCGGCTTTAATTCGACCCCAAGGTGTTCTAATCTTAGGTTCTAATATTCTCTTTCACGTTTCCCTCCCCAAAGGTGCTTTTATACCACACACTTTCCTCCTACTCCCTCATCAAATCCTTCAAGATTGGGTTCAGGTGCCAACCTCTCCATAAAACCATCTTTTTGTTCTTCAGCGGACCTTTTATCTCCCTCACCTGCGATCCCTCAGATTTATCTTTACATTCTTTGTGGGCTTTCACCTTTGGTGATTGGGGCACATGACCCGTTTTTCACACCTCACTGAAAGGTCCATGAGAGCTGGACCCACCTCTTGGACGTCTGTCTCCTCTACAGCACCCAGCACAGTGACTTCAAAGTTCCATTAAACACTTGTGGCATGATTAAAGCAGCAATTTCCTGGTTCTGTTTCCTATTTTGTGAAAGAAGGAAGCTATATTAGCTTTCCTACTGACTCTAAGTCTCTGAATTCCAAATGTAAAGTATTAGACACTTAACTGCACACCTGGTATGTGTTTTTCTGATTTCAGAGTAAAACACAATCGTGATTTTGGGGAGGAAAGCAACACCCTTTAAACAGTTATTTTATAAACTAAATATAGTAATATATTAGTTATGAGCAACGGAAAATAACCAAAGAGCTCACAGAGCGAGATGTGCGCGATCAAGAGTCAATATGGAGGGTTAAGTGGAAGAGAAGTTAGTTGAACTGGGCTTTGAGTTAAGTCCTGGGCATTTTAAGCCTGAGACAAAGGCTGAGCCAGGGACACTAGAGGGAGCCAAGGCCTGCAATGGGAAGAGAAAGCTTGCTGACTCAGTTGGCCTCGGGTTCACAGATTCTGAAACATTTGCTTAGTAAATGAGAGTGATGATATTCTTTACTAGACATTCAAATGCTTCTACAGGACAATTGAAAAAATAAAAACTATGTTGAGTCTGTCTCCAGTTTCTCCTGGTGTTAAACTTCTTTTAAGGAGTTAAGTATTCAGTATTTAATGTCTGTGCATTTCATGTTATTTTTGCCAGTGAATAGCTCCTGAATCCTAACTGTGAGCTAATCTAAGACATTGAACAACCTGGGGTTGTTGGGCTATTAAGTAGAGAGGAATCTGGTGGAAACCTGTTCCAAAGACCACCCTGCCCACTCGGACTGGCCCAGAGCTAGGCTGCTCTGTGACCACAGGTTCCCAGAGTTGTGGTACCTCATCACCAGGCCAGGAGGGTAGGTGCTGCTGCCCATGCTTCAGAATACCAGCTCCTGGGGCTGATTACAACACAAAGGTCACCCCTCTAGCTTTTTCACTTGGTTCAAATCCACAGAAAAACCTCTGCAAGAGTTTTAAAGTACCTGGAAGTTGGGGTTAGTCTGGCTAACAACAGCACTGCCTGTGCCTGCTGACAGACAGCTGAGGCTGAGACTCCCATCCTTGGGGCAGGTGATAAGAGGAGTATTTGGGAGGTGGGAAAAAGCAACTTGGGTACAGCCCTATTTCACTGTCCTACCTCAGATAGGGTGGCATTAAACAGGGTGAAATTGTACTTCTACCAAAGGATTAGAACCAGGTCCTATTTTTTTGCCACATACAAGGGTTTACTTGTGATAAATTCTGGGGTAAAGGAACTTTAAAATAAAAGGTGAAAAGGAAATCACAACTCTAAAGCGACAGTGAATTATGGCTTGCCCCAGCCTAGGGGAGACGAATCTGCAGGGTCACCACCAGAGAGAAGCTTAAAGAATCAGAAGGCAGGAGTGACTCACCAGACGCTGGAGGACACAGGACGCTCGCTCCTTTCCACCCAGGTGCCACTTTCAGAACTCCTTGATGTGACTGTCGCCAGTTTACTGTGAAGTTGAGGGCAGGACACTGAAGAGCCAGGTCTAGAGGAAAGAATGGAGAGGAAATTGGGGGAGGGGGGGGAGACTTTGACGTTAAGAAGAAAGGCACATTCTCCAGCATCTCTCTAAAGCGTCCAGCTTTTTATGGGACTGCCCATACATTTACCCTTGCCTCTACTCATGGAGTGTTTTTTTCAGTTCTATTTATCCAGGTAGCAGGGAGTGATTCTGATGCTCAGCTGAAAGGCCTGGGGAACACTTGTCTTCAGCTCAGACATCTGAGATGCTTCTAAGTCCCCTACCTGAGAAGTGAGTCTTTCCTTCTCCAGACTCTGGTCCCCGTCTGGTTTACTAGACAGGAAAGTCACTCATCCTCAGGGGTAGGCTTGCTGCCTTATCAGTCAACAGGAGGCAGGGTAGGGACAGAGCTGCCTAGAAAACCAGTCTCAGGCCCTGGTGTTGCTTTTTTATTCCAATGTAATAATTGCTCTGGAATGACATGGTCTGTGAGTCCAACAAACAGATACACACTAAACTCACTACATGTGCCGCCGTCCTAACGGTGGCGCGCTGTGTAGCTTCCCACGGAGCCGCACTGTTTCCCACCACGGGCACCACCTTCCCTCCCTATGTGTATCTCTGTGTCTCCAGTGCCTAGCGCAGGGCCTGGCACACAGAAAACATCCCACAAATGATGCTGAATCCTGAGGGAAACACCTGGCGGGTGAATGACACTAGCTGATGCAGCCTTAAAGGTATAGTATGACGCAGTGATAAAAATAGATATCCTCTATCTCGTTTTGCAACAGAAAAATGTGAAACCCTATCTTTCAGAAAAGCATTATCTCCACCGTGATACCCATGTCAAGGTTCCTGCTTATCAAATTCTGTTGAGAGTGTGGAAGAAGCTCTCTGTAATCTATTTACCTTAAGGAGCTCAGTCACGTGCTCAGCCCACAGCCCGTTTATCAGGATGAAGGATGCTCTCAGGAGAGAGCAGACAGCAGAGCAGGCCAAGCTCGGATGACAGTCTGCCCTGTGGAGATTGACTTTAATGAAGCAAAGAATAAACAGTAAGATTAAGAGGGAGCAAAAATCCATGACAAGTTTTGAGTTCACCTCTCTGTAGGAAATGAGAGGTTCTCTGTACAGCTGAGAGCTGTCTCTGGGTTGCAGATGGGGCTGTCTGCTTGGTCACTAATGATCCCATGCTATCAAGATCAGCCTCTGCGAGGAAGGAAAAGTTTTCTCTTAATTTACAGGCCCACTCCTGTGCAATGTAAATTTACCTGAGATGTGATTTGCTCTACAGTGAGTAAAAAGATTAGTTATTGAAAGTTTTGAGAAGTTATTTAATAGGCTAAAATGTTAGCCTGATAAACTGGGACTAAATATTTTTATTTTGCTCTTTTATACATTGTGCCAAGAAATCATGCTCACTCAGAGGTTCGTGACTCAAAGATATGGTCAGAACCAAAGATATGGCTCACCTGGTGGAAGGAACTGAGTTCATGGTATAAAACAAACACCAAAACTAATCTTCCTCATTAAACAGTGCCATTTCCATAGGAACTTAATGATCAGACATGTTATTGTATATTGTTTCCATTCTTTACTCCATATATGATTTTTTTAATTAATAGAAAGAAAAGGCTACAAAACATCCGGAGGATATAGCCTACAATTCACACCTTTTTTTTTTTTTTTAGATGATGGTTTTATTTAGAAGATTCGAATGGGGATCATTTCTTGTTTCATTGTCATTTCTTTCTTGAGAACATAGATCTTACTGAAATATTGATTAATCAAACTGTGAGAACTTGTGTGTGTGTGCATATACACAAATTGAATACGTACATTCATTAGCCAGAATATAATCATGTTGATAATACTGTGGATCCTTACCAGTAGATGGCACTCTGTTTCAAATTGATATTTTAAGCTTCCCGATGTTCAAAAGTAACATTTCTTGAGCGGTGACTGTGAGGAAGACACTGTACCAATAAGCTATATCCAAGTGAAAATGTGTGGCAATACAAAAGTAACTCAAAACCATATGTGCAAACTATTTTAGGGAAGTTGACATGTGTAAGGATACAGGGCACAGTCATATTGGAGTGAACAGCATGCCTGCAACTAGATGGGATTGGCTGAAAGCTCCTTTATGGAAGAGCTTCCTAAGATAGAGTGTTTCGAATGGAGTGGAAGGGACATGAGGCAGCAAGAAGCAGATGTTCTAGGCAGGAGCAGTGGACTGTAGAAAGGCTTCTTGGGAGTCAGAGAAATGCGTATGAGGAATACGAAGCAGGTGGGCCTATTTTGAGAAAGTTATCTGATGCAGGCTTAAAGTCAGTAGCTAAGCTTCATATAACGAAGAATAAAGTTGCAGGGAAGGTGAGGTGGGAAAACAAGAGAAACACTCAGCTTTGCAAAAATAAACAAATAAAACATGGTCAGCAAAAGTTATGTTTTGCATCTGATTTTCTCTTTTGTTTATTTATCCCAATAAGTACAATTCAAATCAAACTGAACCAATATCTTCAATTTCTGGTTTTATATAAGGGTAAATACTTACATTTATATTTTACATTATTAATTCTGGAGATGGTGGAACTTGTACTAGTCAAACTAAATGTTGAGTTTTCTATGTTAACTTCAACCTCTGAATTGAGTGTCTCCAGCACTTCCAAAAGCCATCCATTACACTTTAATTTTTTGTTACCTTAATAATTTCCTAACCTTCTAGCTGTCTCCTTCCAGAAAGTTTTATGTATTGTTTATTTATTTTGCCTAAGCTTAAGATAACAGAAAGGCCATAGTCTAAAGAGAGACATGTATTTGTGGTTGAGATTTAGCTTATATTTATTTTTGGAGCATTTGAGGTAATAGAGGAATCTTAATTGGCATTGTACTTTCTAATGCAAATTCAAAGTTAAAGCAAATAAAAAGGTGTTTTAAATAATTCAGCAGAAACTGCACCAGATGAACAGTTAAATTTCTTTAAGTTCTCAAGTATAGTAAACCATTAATGGGAACTATGTTGCTTAATCTACAGAAAGTGTTTTCCATTCACCATATGTTACCAGGACTGCCACTAAAATAGTAATTTATGATGAGGATGAGTCTTTAAAATGCTGTGCTGAGGCCCCAGGTTTTGGAACCATTGGCTAGGTCAGCACTTTGTGATTTTAAGCAGAGATGTGCCTTAGGTAAGAAAAAGAGAATGAGGTTCATTAATTCTCGAGGTGCGTTAAACACAGAAATACTGTACATTTTTTTCCTAGAAGGGGAAAACCACCCTTAAACAAATAGGTTAAATACTGATCAGTTAGTTTTCCTCAATATTAATAATGTCTCCCTTTTGATGTGAATGGATGTTCCCAACAAGCTGTCATCAGGACAGGGCTTTGTGATTTGCCAAAGGGTGGGGTTTTTATGTGGTGCCTGCTTCAGTCACTGTTCTGACCAATAGAAACAGTCTGCTAGTTGTCTAGGTGAAGTTAAGGGTTCAGTCTGGTAGAAACAAGTAGAGGAAATGGGGCTGTCATGCTGGGGTCACGACCTGAGCTTTGTTAGACCACTGCTCTCTCTCCTTTTATTTCTTCAGTCCTCACCTGAGGTTATGCTTATTGATTTTAGAGAGGAAAGGAGAGGGAAAGAGACCGAGAGAGACAGAGAGAGGCAGAGAAACACTAATTGGTTGCCTCCCATTTATGTCCCAACTGGGCATTGAGCCCCTAACCCAGGTCTGTGCCCTGACCAGGAATTGAACCCCCAGCCTTTTGGTGTATGGGATGATGCTCTACCCGACTGAACCACTTGCCAGGGCGGCCCACTGCTCTCTTTAGCTCAACCAGTCTCAGTCCCTCTGAGTTTCTGTGCTGCCCCCATTGTACCGGAGGCTTGCTGGCCTTAGTATTTGAAGATGGTCCCTAGGCCATATTTCTTGAATGGTGAAAATGCTTGTCCTGTTCAACTAAGCTTGTGACTGGAGGGAAGTGTGGAGCTGAATAAGGAGTGGTAAAAGATTAATCTAGAAATATAGGAGGAAAGACAATCCCTTTGTGAAGTGCCTTAGACCCTAGAATTTCGGTCTTCTAGACCCAAGTCTGGGATTAAGGCCATACACACACACTTACATTTAGTCCCAGTTGTTTATGACTTATTTTCCAAAGCCATTACAACTTAGATTTTTTATTTCCAACCATAACCAGTGAAAATAATCTTATAGCCCCTAAAATATTCAAATTATTGCTGCTGCATGTTCATGCTAGAATTTCAGGGCTTGCCTTCAGCTATACCTTAGCATAAAAGAAATCGTAGTAAAAATAATTGGCATAAAGGCATCAACTTGCTCATTTGCTGTCTTTCACTGTAAGACAATAAAGAAACTAAATGATGTCTCATTTGGCTTCATCCATTTGCATACTTAAATGTTTGAATACTTTCTGCTAAGTAAATTGGGTCTGATCAGACAAGCTGGTGGTGAGCGAATACCTAAAATTTTCAAATATATTCATTCTTTCTGACTGTGGATTACTAGAAATATTTGTATTGACTGTTATACTATATCAAGGCTATATTCGAATGGATGAAGCAGGTTAACAAAGCCGTATGCTACTTGTGAAAAAAGTTACAAGCATGCTACATATATTACATTTTTCTAAATACATATAAAGTGATAATACCCGTATACACATATAAAACCAGTATGTCAAACCATATTATGAGTACAAATTAAGTCATATGAATACTTAATGCCCAAAATACAATGGCCTTGAGTTCTTCCCCTGCTTTTATTCAGTCTTTTACAAAGTCTGCTTCCCAAAATATTTCTGAGAGCTCCAGGGGAGCTCACATGCATTAAAAATATTAGTCTCAGGCCAAATGATCCCATTAATATGAAACAACATTTCTACATTTCTGCCAAGTTTGAGCTTTGTTCACACAAAGCAAGAACAATGAAAGAAAAAAAAAAGGTTCAGATGTAGTTACTATTCCTGCCAGCCACAGCATAGAGCTTTCTCATTTTGTCCAGGAAGCAGCAGTTTTTAGGTAACAGCAAAGAACACTCTCTTTGTGTTACTCTATCATAGAAGATGTCCCAAAACAAAGCAGTTTGGTTCCCAAGTGAAAGGCACACACACACTCATTTTCACATACACATACACACATTACCTTTCTCCAGGTTATAAACCCTCTGCAGGGCCTAAATTGGAGCAACTTTAATTCTCCTTCCACTGTGAGAACCTCATTAATTCCCTTCCTTCATTCTCTACTTCTACTCCTCTTAAAACTGTTAATAAAATACATGCCTCCATAAGAAGGAGTATTCAGCATAGTACATCCAAGTTAGATATAGAGGGTAAAAAAAAAAAAAAATCCGTCCCTCATCACCTAGGTCATGCCCACTTTTGTTTTCTTGACATACACTCACCCTAGATTAGGAGATTTTAAAGTCCATGTGGCCAACTTCTGCTCATATTTTAAAAGATTAAACAAAGAAAGTTTAAGTAACAAAATTAAGAATTTGAGTCTATCTACCCTATCTACCCTCTATTTAAGTGTAGACACCCTATCTATCATGTATCCATACTACTAAGAAAGAATACACTTCTTTTTCAAGCACATATGAAACATTTACAAATCAACTATGTAATAGGCATGGTGAAACCACAATACATCCAAAAATATCAAATGATATGGTATTACCCGACCATATGCAATAAAATAAGAAATCAGTGAAAAGAAAAGAAAATTTAAAATATACATGGTCTAGATGACGTCTGTCCAAGATGGAGGCCTAGACTCACATGCTCCATCTTCTTCCACAACTAAGAAGGAATACAACTACCACAAAACCAGAAATAATTAGAAGCTCCAGAAAATACATGGAAGTCCAACGTATGAAGTTATAAAGAAGTGGTTCTTGTCTGGATGGGTAGGAGGGGCAAAGCTGGGGCGGAGAGATCAAGCTGTGCTGGTGGCAGCAGCATCAGTGATGGTGGTGGGACGGCAGTAAGCACAGACGCCCATATTTAAGGGGAGGTGAGAAGCACCTGAGGAGCACCCCTGGCTACAGACCAGACTCGTCAGCTTGTGACTCCAATGCCAGGGAAGGCAGACCCCCATTGTCTTGGACTGTGAGGCCCAGAGTGGGTGGGGATGGAGGAGGAGGCTCCCAGTCTCAGCAGAGAGTGAAGGGCAGGAATCCATCTTGGACCCGCACCCCCACATAAAATGCCACATCGTGGTGGGAAGGGTCGCCTGGTTATGATGAGTGCACAGGGCTCTGTCCCCTATAGCGTAGGAGGTGTGACAGCCCCACCCAGGAAGCAAAGGTAAACACAAAACTGTCAGGATGGCACAGATCATGATAGAGATCACAGTGACACAGCTGACCAAACAGCAAATATCTAATCTAATGGATCAGCAGATAGAAAATCTTTCTGAGGCACAGTTCAGAGGTTTGGTTATAAAAATGCTTACAGATCTAACAGCAGATCTTAAACAAGATGGGGAAGGAATCAAGGCTAGTCCTGCTGAAATGAACAAATACACATATGAAACTAGTGGTGAGGGAAAGAAAACTAGGGATCAAATCAACAAATCGGAACATAGGGAAGGAACAAACAGTCAACCAGCGCAGAAAGAGGAAATGAGAAGAGAGGAAAGTGAGGAGAGGCTCAGAAACCTATGGGACAGCTATAAGTGGGCCAACATCTGAATCATAGGGTTGCCAGAAGGTGAAGAAGAACTAGAAACTGACAAATATGAAGAAATAATGAAGCAGAACTTCCCTAACTTGGGGAAGGAAATAGACTTACAGGTCCAGGAAGCACAGAGAGTTCCAAAAACAACTGAACCCAGGGAGAACCACACCAAGACACATTATAATCAAAATGTCAAAAATTAAGGATAAAGAGAGAATCTTAAAAGCAGCAAGAGAGAAAAACAGAATTATGTACAAAGGGGTCCCAGTAAGACTATCAGCTGAGCTCTCAAAAGAAACTCTGCAGGCAAAAAAAGACTGGGAAGAAATATTCAAAGTAATGAAAAGCAAAAACCTACAGCCACGATTACTCTATCTAGTGAAACTGTCATTCAGAACAGAAGGGCAGAGAAAGTGCTGCCAGGACAAAGTTAATCTGAAAGAGTTCATCAGACCCAAACCACTGTTACATGAAATGTTAAAGGGACTTGTTTAGGAGAAAGAGGATCAAAACTATGAACATTAAAATGAAAACTGTATCACAACAACCAACAACAGAAGCTAGGGAACCAAAATAAAGGCAAACTAATTAGGCAACAAGAGTGAGAAAAGAATTATAGGTATGGGGAACATTTTGGGGGGAGGTCAGCGGGGAGGGGAAAGAGGGGAAAGGAAAGGAGATGGTACAGGAATTAAGAAGCATAGTAGGAGGGAGTGGAGTAGATAGGAAGATGTTGAGAAGAACTATATGCACAACCAATGAGCATGGCCTAAAGGGGGGAGGAACAACTGGAGAGAGAGGGGTCATTGGGTAGAGGGGAGCAAAGGGAAAAGAAATTGGGACAACTGTAACAGCATAATGAATAAATCATATTTTAAAAGAAAAGAAGAGAAAGGGCTTACAGAGCCTGTGTAAGGTTCTGTGAATCGTTAGAATTGGTTACCACACCCACTGGGTCAGAGGACGCAGTTGGGGATTTAAAAGGCAGCTACAGACATTTTAGCAGGGGCTCTCCAGGCTACTTTAAGAAGGGAGTTCTCCATGTAGTTTTGAGAAGGTTTTGCACGCTGTTTGGAGAGGAAAACGCCATGCGGCTTTGAGAAGGCAGTTTACAAGGAGACTGAGAATCCACACAGTTTTGGATTGAAAGCTGGCGGGCACCACAACACAGAAAGACCTCTCCAATCAGAAATGAATGATTGGCAGCTACTGGTAAAGCTGAACTGTGTCTAGGAAGTAGGGAAATGGTATTTCTAACTTTTCTAAAACTAGCCTGGTTTGGTAGGGGGAGGCAGAACTATGTGTTTGTGGGTGTTTTAAAGAACATAAGACTTAACGGCAGAAATCCGTAAATAATCTAAATCTATATAACTGTTAAATAAACAGTTCTTTTTCTTTTCACTAAACTCTGGTATTGAGAGCTATAATTCTGGCAGCGGGCAATCGGGCCCCTAACTAAACAGCCCGTGGGTTCTGTTTTAATCGCAGCAGCCCAGTGGTTCTGTTACATTCCCTTCAGTGTCAAGCATAGAAATTGCAGCAGAGAGAAGCAAGAAGGGCAGGGAAAAGAGAGAAAAGTACGGTGGGGAGTGCTATGGACATTGTTCAGGAATGGTTCTTACCTCCCCATAAATGGGATAAGAAGAAAGTCTTTGAATACAGAACTGGAAAGTATTCCACCAGGTTTCACCTCTTCTCACATCCTAAATTCAATCACATGAACCTGCTACATCAGAGAGTTGCCATCATCACAATACGCTGCTATTGACCACTGGGTTAGCCAAGGTTGGTGCAAAAATAATGTCTGATTTCGAGCTATATTTTAAAAATGAAAAAGCCCATGATTATGAAAATATTTATTTGTTAACATAACCTCTTTTGCTTTCTAGAACCTCATTCTATCTGTCAACTAGCTTATAAATGCCTTGCTTGTAAAATTCTTTAGGTTCTGAAGCAAAATATGAATCCAACTCATTTTCAACCTCTTCTCTTGATGTCAACCTAAGACCATCAAAGTGGTTCTGTAGCCCCCAAAACAAGTGATAATCAGAAGGAGCAAGGTCAGGAGAATATGGAGGATGAAGCAATATTTCCCAACCAAGCTCTTGCAAAAAATTTTTGGTGAGTGAAGCTGTGTGAAGATGAGCATTATCGTGATGGAAGATGACACCTTTTCTGTTGACTAAGGAGAGTCGTTTTTGGCTCAAAGCTGCTTTCAAACGATGAAGTTGTTCATAGTAAAATTAGCAGTAATTATTTGATTGTTGTCTAACAGTTCATAATAGACAATTCCTTCCATATCCCACCATACACTCAACATGATCTTCTTTGAATGAAGTCCTCCTCTTGGTTGTTGAACTCTTCTTCCTCCTTGACTGATCCATGACTGGTGGCATTTAACGTTATGGTAAAGGATCCACTTCTCAGCACCTGTAACAAGCCTACCTAAAAATGGTGCCTGAAGGTGTCACAAAAGCAATGATTCACAATAAGCAACACGCTGTTACAAATTCTCTGGAGACAGTTCGTGTGCAACCCATTTTCCAGCTACATACTGAAATCTTTCCAATCCTTTTTAGTTGGTGTAGCATGGTTGTATGGGCTATGTTAAATTGTTCTGTAAGTTCCCCAGAGGTAATGGTGGGGTTTTCTGTGACAACAGCTCCCAGCACTTTGGAATCAAGGTTTTTTTGGATGACCCTCTTTTGGCTCTTTTTTCAAACCGAAACCCCCACTTCAGAAATGGGAAAAGCACCTCCTGCAACTTCTTTCAGTCACTGCATCGTCCCCATAAGCACTCTGAATAGAATTTGCTGCTGTACTTGCATTGGCACTTTATGAAACTCATAGAGTAAAACATTTCTAATGTGGTCTTTAGATGGAACGAACATGGGTACAAATATTGCAGATAATTATGAATGATACTTTGATAATCTGAAAAAATAAGGTATAAATTAGTCACTGTGACATCAAAAAATTATAAGAAGAGGCACAAATTTAATAATTATCTAAAACTTTCTTTTAAAAAAGTTGGACATTACTTTTGCACCAACCTTATATATTGGCTAACCCAATGATCAATAATAGTGTCTTGTGATGATGGCAGCTCTCTGACTTAGCAGGTTCACATGATTGAATTTAGGGAGGTTTATACCACAAAAGTAGAAGACTTTTCAGAAAGAGATTCAGGGAGCTTTCCCCTTACAACCTAGACAAACAATAGCTTCCCTGAAAGCCCCACTGAGTTCACTTTCTCTTGCATCTCATCAGGCAGAACTGGACCACATGTTTACCCCTAGCTGCAAGAAAGGGATTTAAAAAAAAACTGGTACATGGCTGCCCCAACCAGAATGAGGTTCTGCTAATATAAGACAGGGATCAGCAAACTTTTCTGTTAAGGGCCATATAGTAAATATTTTAGGCTTTGTGGGCCAGAAGGCATCCGCTGCTGCTGCTGATTCTGCCCTTGTAGCATGAAAGCAGCCACAGGTAATAAATACACAGGAAGGCTGTGTTCCAGTAACACGTTATGTATAAAAACAGGCTGGTCTTAGCTTACAGGCTGTAGTTTACGCACTCTTGATGTAGGAAAAAGATATTAGGCAGGCAACTAGCAGGGTCTCTCATCCCACCTGTCTGGTTTTGTGTGTGTGTTTAAAGAATATGCAATATTTATTTCAGCTCTACATAACAGATGTCTTTTCTAATAGAAAGCAAACATTTCATCACCATATGCAACCACAAGCCAGCTCTGCATGCTGTGAACGCCATGCAGCGTGCCGGGGCACATCCTGGGGAGCCTTCCATGGCAGTCGCCCACTAACGTGGCTTTTCATTCACAGATAAATAGCAAGTATGTAGAATTATCTTTCAAGATCTTATACTGCTATAAATACATTACTGTGTTTTGGCAATTTTATGCAAAATGCATAATTAATATAGCTTATATACTTGTGGCAAGTGTTAATTCAATGGGAACACTATGTAGGCCATTTGCAAAGTGCCTGGTAAGGGCCTACACCTTCTTTCTAATGCAGATTCTCTATCCTATCATTATAATACTAACTGTACACAGAGATATTACAGAATGACGTAAACATAGGATCCTATTATCAATGTGACTGAAGTTCCACAAAGTAGAAACACGGCCCGCTGGACGCCACTATCACCACTGCCGCACAGGAGCAGTGTGTAGGCCTGCCATACTAGTGCTTCCAACCAGGTCACCAGAGCAAACGGTGCCAGACATTCAAAACAAATCAGAACCTACACAAAGCCTGATTATTATTCTCCAGTGATCTTAGCCACAAGAAAAATCATTGTCAAAAATGGCTTTAACTGTACAAAAAGGAATGATGAGGAAGTGCCAAAATTTGGTGTATAGAAAATGAAAATGAAAATGAAGATGTCTCATTAAGACAACCTAAATGATATTTGGTGTTCAAGGAAAATCCAAGTGCAGCAATTTTGATGCTGCGACGTACCCCAGTGCGTGGCGTAGGCCGCCCACGGTTACTAAGGCGTGGCAAAGGCATTTATACCAATGCACCAATGATTACAGTCTCACCTGTCTGCATTCACGAATCACTCCCCACTCCCCTTTCCCCTCCTGAATTCTAGTTCTTGAAGATACCAAGAGAATAGGGAGAAGCAAACATGGCATTTCACATTTGGGAGTGGCCCAGCTTCGGGACTGTCACAAGACTTGGTGGCTAATCCTTTCCTGACATAGGTGTGTGTGATTCTATGCCAAGTGGAACACAGCTACTCTGCAATCTTAGCTGTGCCATTCACGCGGGTGCAAGTGGGCCCCACAGCGCCGGCGTCTAGAAGTTAGAAGCAAAAGTGAAGAAGTGGCTGTCACAAGATGATGAATGGCTGCCCTTGGAAGTTTTGATTTGGATCCTAAGTGACAAAAGCGGCCCAACCAAGAAAACTTCGTAATTTTCTCTGCTGCAGAGCAGCCACCTGGCGAATACCACATTGCAACCACCAGCCCTTGGCAGAGGTTGGAACAACAGCTATAATTATAAAGAGCAGGGAGGAAACTTTGAAAATCTCTTCTGAGTGGCAAAAATTCTGAAAATCAAGATAATTACAACACTAGCTCATCCTGATTTGTTTGGCTATTTATAGATGAGGAGAAGCTGATGCATTGAGAGCTTTTTCTTTTTTTCTTCTTTTCTATTTGCATGAAGTCCTGTGTGGCTCCTCTTTGAAATGTGTGCATATGCTGAGTCCATGTGAGATGCCACCACTGGCACTTGTCATAAGAATTAAATCCCCCTCAAGCTTGTTTACAGCTCAGCACTTGTCAGACTGCTCCCTTGAGCTTCATGGCTGGTTGGGTTCTTTTTTCCCCCAGCTCTGTAGAAGATTTAATTTCTTTTTTGTTTATGTGTGTACTTACCCTTGCAGGTGCAGGAAAGAAAAAAAAATTGTTGTGCCCAGATGTTTTGAAGCTGCCGTAGCATACATACAACTCAGATCAAATGGAAGAATTGCATAAGATAAGGCAGGCACTTAAAGTACATTACCTTATAGGGTATTTAACAAACCCATCATGTTTTCTTGACAATAAGACTCTTGAATATCACTTTAGGACCAGAGGAATATTTTAAGACACCATTGGCTCAATTCATTTATTGATGATTTTACAACAAAATTGTCATTTCTGAGTGGGGCCCATTACATTTACCTCATTTTCAACTTAGAAAATATTTTCCCAGAACAGAATAATCTGGGAATTGGGTAGAAATATCGCCTATCAAGTTGTCTCAGTTCATTACTGAATTAGTGAGGCCTCAGGGACGTGAGACCAGATTTCACCTCAGTTTTGGCACACAGCAAACATAAGCCGAGCACAGACAGCCCTCTTGCTGCTCATTGAGCCCTGTACAGATATGTAAAAGGCCTGCCCAAGCTGCAGATGGATAATACTTCTGTGGTCCCTCAGTTTGGATTTTCCTTTACCCAAGGCGATGATAGGGTAACCTGCTTTGCAATAGCAACTCTCACATTGGGGAAGGAGTTCAGCTCAGGGGAAGAGATAATGCTCAAAATTCTCCAGACTCCTCTTCACCAGCCTCTGACAATCATTTCCCATGACTGTATGGAGGTAGCTCATCAGCTTTGGCTACAAGCAGTTTTAAATATTTCCTTGTAGCTAAAGCCTAGATCATGATGCTTGTAGTGAAGGCTACACAATATACCCACCCTGTTTTGTGACATCTGTGTCCCCTTGAGGGTCCTGGGAGCATGTTACTCTTTCTGGCTTTCCCAGAAGGTATAAAGGAGCTCCCACTGACCTGTTTAAGATGTTGGTTTAACAGAAAGTTTACATCTTGCTTTGCTCATGAAGCTTAAGACCCCCAATAGAACCAGGAAAAGAAGGTCATAGGCCTCTGTTTCTTTGTGGGGAGGAAAGAGGTTGTGCAATTAGCCAATCAGAAAAATACAAATACCATATGATCTCACTTACATGTGGACTCTAATGAACAAAATAAACCGAAGCACAGATACATGAAACAGACTGACATCTGTCAGAGGGGAGGGGAGAAGGGGGGACTGTGTGAAGGAAGGTAAAGGGACTAAAGTCAAAGAGCATATATGCATAACTCACAGACACAGACAACAGCAAGTAAGGGAGGCGGGGGCAAAGGGGAGAAAAATGGGGACATCTGTAATTGTGTCAACAATAAAAATAAAGAGAGAGGAGAGAGAGAGAGAGAGAAGCTCTTACATTTTAATTTGAGTGCCAGTCTTAATCCCTAGCTGACAACGCCTTTTATAGTCAGTTCTTGGCCCAGCATTCTGCATCTGCAAGATCAGAGCTTATTAGTATCATCTCTTACTTCTGCCTCCCAGTGCTGCCACCAGAGACTGTAAAAGGCTTAGACTATACATACTCAAGGCAAATGGCTCCTCCTTAACTACCTCAATGCAGGATTTTGCTTGCACTCAAAGACTTACATTCCCCTAGCCATACTGATAATATTAAACATGGTGGATATACAATAATAGAAATCTATATCTCCTATAATGGGCTGTTCATAAAAGACAGAATAGGAAGGTCCAGGAAACATCCTCAGTTTTATAGAATATGATGCTTCTGTTTGTAGGTTATTGATCAGTTTTGGCAAAAGAAAAAAAAAAACCCATCATATAATGTATAGCCTTGTCAATTTCTGTTTTCTCTCTTTAATTTGTTCAACGCATCCCAGTAAACACCAATTATTCTTAAGGCAGGAAGCCTACCGATACAGTGGAACTTTATGAATGAAATCTGTGGTGGTGGTGGTTTTGCCAGTGTAAATAATTTACTATGTCTTTAACAGGTAATAAGTATAAACATGTCAACATGTGAATCTTGTATATTGAAGCTCTAACCAAACACAGCTGCCCACCACCAGATGACAGGTGCTAGGACCACAACTACACAGTCCATGAAGCAGCAGTGGTTAGGTGTGGCCAGTTCCTCACTCTCAGTCAAGTGTGAATCCAGGTTATGACTTCAGCAGCCCCCGAAGTATCCGCTCCCCTCCTCCTCTGCAATCTTCAAATATATACACACACAAGCACACATCACATACTTGCCAATTCCAAAATTTAATGTGTAAAACCTTGAACATATGTTTTTAATGTGTCTACCAGATTCATTTGGGCCTGGAGCAAAGCCTTGAAGAAGGGAGTCTCTTGCTGTCAGACTCTGTTAGGTTACCAAATAAAAGAAGCTAGAAAGAAATCTGGAGACTGGTTACTCTTGGGAAGAATGGAGGAGAAGCAGAAAGGAGACAGAAGTTAAAATGGCCATCATCACTTTAAAACTGGTTTCTCTTTTCTATCCTAATGGCTTGGACAGAAAGGGCCCCCCCTCCCAAAAAAAAATGGTCATCATCAAAAAGTCAAGAGATAAATGCTGGCGAGCAGACAGGGAAAGGGGACCTTGTACAGCTGGTGGGAGCTGAAACTGGTGCAACCACTGCACCAGTTAAAGGAAGAATATAAAGGTTCTTCAAAAAATGTAAGAGTAGAACTACCATATGATCCAGAAATTTCACTGCTGAGGGTATACCCAAAACAAATAAAAACATTACCTCAAAAAGATATCGGCACCATGGTAACAGCAGCATTATTTACAACAGCTGAGACACGGAAACCACCTGCATCCACCCATTTGCACCAGCGTGGGTGGACCTTGAGGGCATTATGCTGAGTGAAATAAGTCAGGCAGAGAAAGACAACTACTATATGAGCTCACATAAATGTGAAACGTGAAACAAAACAACAACAAAAAACAACCCCACCAAACTCACAGAAAAAGAGATTTGTGGTTACCAGAGGTGGATATGGGAGAAGAGAGAATTGGAGAAAGGTGGTCAAAAGGTACGAACTTCCAGTTATAAGTACTAGGGATGCAACGCACAGTAGAATGACTATAGCCAACACTGCTGTATGATATACAGGAAAGCTGTGGAGAAAGTAAGTCCTAAGAATTCTCATTACAAGGAGGAATTTTTTTTTTCTTTTTATTGTATCTATAGGTGATGAGGAATGTTAGCTAAATCTATTGTGGTAATCATTTCACAGTATATATAAATCAAACTACCCTGTCGTACACTTTAAACTTATATCATAACGTATTGCAACTATTTTTCAATAAAGCTGGGGAAAAAGTAGAGGGACATTCTGCACTTCACCTGTTTCAAAACTTTGGCTTGGAAATGACTGAGCTAGTAGGAAGCCAAGCTTAGGATCACCTAGGGGCAACTCCATTAGCTCCAGACCCACAACTTCAGGGAGGCTAAAGCTTTTAATGCAATTATTTATTTACTCTTTTCTATAAAGCAGCCCCAATCTACCTTTCTAGCTCAACTCCTGCCACTCAAATCTTTACTTAAAACTAGTCACCTTTCTTGAACATTTTGTGCAATTCTGTGCCTTCATATGTTGGCTCAAGCTGCTCGCTCTCTTTGGAAAGCTCTTCGCCACCCTTTTGCATTTGAAAACTGTCCATCTTTTAGAACCAAGGGCAAAGGTGTTGTTCACTTTGACATCTTTGGTAGGCAGTCAGTTCCTGCACTGTGTTTCCAGTGTACGCTTACACATTTACTGCCTTGTATTAGGGTTGCTTGAGTGCTGCTCTCCATCAGGATTGAGTTCCCAGAGAGCAGTGATGGTGTTTGATCATCAATGTATCCTCAATGTTTAGTCCACAGTAGGCATTGCAAGTTTTTAAAATATTTTATTTATTAATTTCTAAAGAAAGGAGAAGGGAGGGAGAAAAAGAGGGAGGGAAACATTGATTTGAGAGAGAAACTTCAATCAGTTGCCTCTTGAACATGCCACGACTGGAGACCAAACGCATAATCCAGGCACGTGTCCTGATTGGGACTTGAACTGGCAATCTTTTGCTTTGTGGGGCGACACCTGAGCAAGCCACACCAGTCAGGGTGCATTGCAATTTTTAAGAGAAGAAGAGAAGAGTGTGAGGAATTAGCAGGCGAGAAAGCGCCAGGTGCTAATCAAAACTCCAGCCACTTTCTTACAGAATCTCATCTTTCACTTCCAAACATTTGACTCTGAACACTTCCATCCTTTCCAAATCAGAGCTGTAACCCAGGCAAGCATCAAGGCTTAGAAAAAAAGTAGGAAAAATCATGGGATTCTGATAGTTTGAAGGTGAATTTAAACTTCAGTGAAGTACCAACACTGCCTGCTTATGTTATTTCCTTATGTATTTAATAGAACGCTTACCTCTCAAAACTTGACTGTGGCTTGATCTTACATTTTCTTCATACTTGCTTCAGCACCTGTTAACCGCAACACTGGGGCAGCCTGTCCTGGCTTTATCTTGCTCGCTGACTGTTGCTATGACGGGTAACTGTGGCTCTGCAGCTGCTATGTTGGCAGCCATTCCAGGGACGAGGGTTGGCCTCTGGCCCTGGGGTTCTTTAACAGTCACACAGGTTCTTTTTGCAAGAGATGCCTCCCTCCCTCTTCTGGGTTCCACAGCCCTTTGCTCATCCTGCCCTTACAAAGCACATCACTTCAATGTAGTTAGCTCCTGTGTATCAATCACTCTCACTGAACTGCAAATTCTGTGGGAGAAAGACCATGATCTACTCATTCTTGTTTCTCTCACACTGACGAGGGCCTGGCATTGGAAAGCAAGAACGAAGAATGAATGAAAATGTTCTCATTAAAATCCTTTGTTAGAACTTGAATTAAATAGCTCATCATTCCTATTAGTTATTATTGCACCCCAGTGTTACTTCTGATATAGGGTAATTAGTTGCTTTTTCCCTTCATTCTGTAAACAGGTAGTCTTCCTTGATGATCAACAACTTTGCTATAATACAAAAATAGAAAATCAAAATCTAGGCCTGGTATAAACCTGCTAAAGGCTTCCTCTCTGAGAGCAATCTTTGTACATCTCTAAATCACATTTAATAATTTGATTTCCTCAACATCTCATGCCAGTTGGATGTGGTATGCCCTGCTTATGCAGCTCAGTGTATCTAATTCCATTAGAGCCGCAGATATAACGGCACTGCATTGTAAAAATACTACTTGCCATTTTTTCATTTGAAGAATGGAGTGTTTTTGCTCTTGGATCTTAAGAGATAAGTGTATCTCTGAAATCTTTGGAAAACTAAGTGATACACTGAAATTTTATAACATCTTTTACTAATAACAATGCCAAACAGATGACTCTTCCCACATGAATGAGCTATCTTGACTCACCTAAATTGAATTTTCTGTTCCTAAGTGAGGGAGCCCGTAGGGTGTGGTGAATGAGGGCCTGGGCTCAGAGATGGCTGAAGCTAACTGGTCAGCTTGGCCACACACTATCAAACTCCTTTCTCTTCATGTCTGGAAAACAGAATAATGTGAATTACACAAGGTTCTTGCGAACTTTAAAAGAAAACATTGCAAGCATATGTTTATAGCCACGTTTTATGAAGCAGCCCTTCCTCTGTTGATGTCAGTACCCTTTCTTTCCTGACTAGCTGTTCTCCACCAGGATTGCTTTTCCCCACAGGGTGCGCTGCAGTGCCAATAAACAGATATAACATCCTCAGCCCAGGGAAATCGGGAGCTTCGTGCTTCATACAGTGATACAGTTGAGGCAAATGTTAAGAACAATTTCACAAAATGTTGATATTTTTCACTCCACAGATTTCTCTGCTAAGCCTCCGTTTTGGGGATTTCTTATCTTCCTACTTCATTCATTCCTTTTCTTCTCTCTTCACATTTCCCAACTTCTCTGCGAGGCCATTTTGTTTAATTCTTATCTGGACCTTTAGTTATCCTAAAAATACATCTTAGCTCATCATAGTCACCCTCACTTACCACCACTTTAACCTCCTTAGACTCATGTGGAAAATCTCAGGGATTTTCTTTCACAGGGATAACAGATGACCACAGACAAAGACACATTTGTAGCTAAGGAACACTCCTGTCTCTGAGCATCTTCCTTTACACGGGTGAAGCAAGTTCAGACTGCATACTTATGTTTTGTTACATCTACTACTTCCATCTTTAACTAACTAGTTTCCTTTCAATTAACAGTCAGGTGGGAGAAAGAAGATTTCAGTATTAGAATGTCAGTTTCTCTCTTGAAATTTTTTTATGGTCAAAATGCAAAAACCATACCTAACCACTACCAACTATTTTGTACATCTTTCATATATATATCTATGTATCTTTTGCTACAAAATCACCATACAAATTTGTTTTAAAATATTTTTTTGTTTTAAAAAGAAGTTTTCATTTATTTAGGCCTTTAATTTCTTTCAACAACATTTTATAGTTTTCTGTGCACAGTAATAACTTTATTACTAAGATTTTTATTGTTTTACATGCTATTCTGAATGGTGTTCTCTTAATGCTCTTGGATTGCTATCTTGATCTTATATCACGTGGCTTTACTTCCTAGTTCTAGTAAGGATTTTATTTTCTTTTGTTTTGTTTTTACTAGATTCCCTAGAGTTCTTGCAGGGTGGAGGGGAAGGAGACTCAAAGTTCTCCCTGGAAGAAAAACCCTTCCTTCTCCCAATGGCAACCATAACTGCTCTAGTACCATCTTTTTGATATGCTGAGGTTCAGTTTAAAGAACCATTTGAATATAAATTATCTGTTTTACTCTCCTTTCATTTTTCAGAGGAAACTAACTGATCTCAGAACCACTTAGTAAATTTGATGTGTAGTTTAAAATACAGTGAAAAATTACAAAGGCAAAATAAGGTGTGACAGGGATGTACAAAAGACATAAGTGAATCAGTAAAATTGCAGCCAGTCTTGTTCCTAATGAAACATTAACAATATTAATTCATGGCAGATACAACTCTTCAGCTTTATGCAAATTTCATAGAAGAAATATATGTAGATTTGTCATTTTTCTTATCTGAAACTGAAGCTGCATTTGAAAAGGCTAAAAGGCTGCATGATTACACTGTTGTTAAATGTCACATGAACTGATATTGTGCAAGTTAGGCCAAGTGGCTCTGTAACTTAAATGTTAATTATTTGCAACCGGCATATGGGAGGTCCCCAAGGATATTACTACTGAAGTACCAGCCCTTCTCCAGGCGTCACTGCTGTGAGCGTCAGCAAAGCCAGAGGATCTCTGCCTTGTCTTTCCTGTTGTTTCCTAGAGGCTATAGTGGTATTTTAGCAATATTCTTGCTGTTCCTGTGTAATTGTTTCTACTTTTGAATTTTTAATAAGCTCTTCCATTCATAGCTCATTTAAAGTGTATAAAAGAAAACATGTTATTAACTCTTTTTGACAGACAGAAATTAGTGAGAGACGAATACACATGGAGAAATAAAGTCACCAGGATTTTCAATTATTAATAGAAGTAGGAGTTTGACCAGAGATATTTTGTCCATATTTTAAAAAATATTTGGAAAAGGCTTCCACTTAACTGTAGTAGAAAAACTAATCAAGTTGTTACACAGTAATTACAAACCACTGAATTTTTGTCATTTACTTAACTATACTTTCATTTTGTAGGTATTACGTGTCTTGAGCTACTTGTTGTAAGGTATAAAGCGAAGGTTCTTGTTTCTAAATCGACCACTTTTCATTGTTATATCAGGAGGGCATCAGGGAGTACCTGAAAAGGAGAGATTGGGCCATTGCTACACAATAAGATATGAGAAATTTTAACACAGCCTGAGTATTTTCAGTTAGAAACAGCTTTATAATTGGGGATTTGTGGGACTGGCAATATATGTATAGAACATAACCTCCATCCATGGCATGCTAAAACAGAAAACTTATGCTGAAGACTTAGTTACAGAAACAGGGTGTTCCAAAAATCCCCAGAGTTTGTGGCTGGGGGATGGGGAGAAGGAAGCAGCTTTTAGAATGCCTTCACATGCCTGAGGCTGGTGGCTAGTGTCTTTTATATGCAAAATGGCTTTAATGCATCCAAAGCCTCAGGTAGATGGGAGGAGTCTTGAACCAGGGGACGGTATGGAAAAAGCACACAGAGCCTACGTGGGGTTCTGTGAATGGTCAGAACTGTTTGCAACGCCCACTGCATCAGAGGACGCAGTCAGGGATATATAAGCAGCTGCGGACATTTTAGCTCTTGCTCTCTCTGGTTCGCACGCTCGCTCTCGGGCTCTCACTCTCTCACTCTCTCGCTCTCTCATGTGCTCCCTCCACGTGGCTTGGTGAAGGGGCCTTCTCCATGTGGCTTGGAGAAGGGGTCTCCAGGCTGCCTTAAGAGGCTCTCGCCATGCGGTTTTGAGGAGAGGAGATCCATGCGGTTTGCAGGAAGAAGGCAGTTTGCGGAGGCAGAGAATCCAGGCGGTTCTGCATTGAGAGCTGGAGGGCACCACAGCACAGAAAGGACCTCCCCAATCAGAACTGAATGATTGGCAGCTGCTGGTAAAGCTGAACTGTGCCTAGGAAGTAGGGAAATGGTGTTTCCAACTTTCCTAAGGCTGGCCTGGTTTGGAAGGGGGAGGCAGAACTATGTGTTTGTGGGTGTTTTAAAGAACATAAGACTCAACAGCAGAAATCCGCAAATAATCTAAATCTATTTAACTGTTAAATAGACAGTTCTTTTTCTTTTCACTAAACTCTAGTACTGAGAGTTATAATTCTGGCGGTGGGCAATTGGACCCCTAACTAAACGGCCTGTGGGTTCTGTTTCAATCGGAGCAGCCCAGAGGTTCTGTTACAATATTGTTGCATATATTGAAAGTTCAGTTCTTTTTATTGCTGAATAGTATTCTGCTGTTTGGATATACCATAATATGCTTATTCATTCACCCGTTGAAGGAGATTTGAGTTGCTTCCAGCTTTAGGATATTACAAATAAGACTGCTCTAAATAGTCATGTTTAAGTCTTTACATAGCCAATGCTTTCAATTCTCTTAGCTAAATACCTAAGAGTGGAAAGTGTGTATCATACAGTTTTCCTTAAGTTAAACATCTTATTTTGAGACAAGTGAAGATCCAAATGCAGTTGCGAAAATGAGACAGGGATCCTGTTTAGCCTTTATCCAGTTTTCCCCCAATAGTAACAGCTTGCAAAATCTATGCTATCAAAACCAAGTTGTTGACATTAATAAAATCAAAATACAGAATGTTTTTATTACCACAAAAATTCCTCATGTTGCCCTTTTGTAGTTTCATCCACTTCCCTCCTGAACCTCTCTCCATAACAAAACACTCATTTGTTCTCCATTTCTAGAATTTGTTTCAAAAATATATAAATAGAAGCAGACATTATGTAACCTTTGGGGGGTAGCTTTATCACTCAGAATGACTTTCTGGAGATTTATTCAGGCTATTGCATGTATACTACTCAGCATTAAAGAGTAATTAATTAATGATACATACAACAATTGTTAAAAGAATTATGACAGATGAAAAAAGCAAAGCATAAAAGGCAATATTTTACAAAAGGCAAAACTACATAGGGCCAGAAAATATGGTTGCCAAGGACTGGGGATGAAAGAAAGAGGTTTATTTCAAGGAGGCAGCGGGAAACTTTTGGGGATAATGAAAATGGAAATTTTAATTGCAGCGGTGGTTATATGACTATGTGTTTGTCAAAACTCACCAAAGTTAATACTTTAAAAGAATAAGTTTTATTGTATATAAGTTATACCTCAATAAATCTGACAAAAATTATTTATATAGCCAAATTTTCCTACATCAGTTACAAGTAATTTAAATTTGCAACCCCAGGTTAGGAAGTAAACAAACTTTTTAATCTTTGTTAAAATTGTCAGTAAAAAAAATAGTATCTCATTGCTGTTTTTTTACCTTTTAATAATTTTATTTTCATTTATTTATTACTTTTTTTATCCTTACCCAAGGACATGTTTATTGATTTTTAGAGAGAAGAAGAGAGGGAGAGAGAGAGGGAGAGAAAAATCAGTGTAAGAGAGAGAAACACCAATCAGTTGCCTCTCACATGTGCCCCTACCAGAGACTGAACCTACAAGCTAGGCATGTGCCCAGACCAGGGAACGAACCTGTGACACCTTGGTTTATGGGATGATGCTCCAAACAACTGAGCAACAGCAGCCAGGGCTACTTTTATCTTTTAAAGTATGCACTGGATGAGCACTTATTTTTACTCTTATTATATTTATATATAAAATAGCTTTTCATATCATTTCCCATATTCTATTTGTGGTGTTCATCTTTTCCTAGTGAATTGTAAAAACTTAATGTAGATTTTAAAACAGCACTTTGTTATTTATATTCAAATATTTTTTGCCAATATGTTGTTTTTAAATTTATGCTATATAGTTTTCATGGAATTTTACTAACTTTATGTAGTCAAATTTACTTATTCTTTTCCTTTATATAATCTTGGTTTTATACCATAGAGTGAAAGGCTATCCCTACTCCAAGATTATATACATACAATAATCTATGGTTTTTTCTAGTACCTTAAGAAGTAATTTTTATTATCAAATTTTGCTTTGTGCATAGTTTATTTCGGTGTAAGTTGCCTGAACATGATTTATTTGAAGGATCTGTCTTTTCTCCCGCTAATGCCACCTTCATCCTATACCACAGAGAGAGAGAGAGAGAGAAAGAAATTTTCTATAAGGAATTGGCTCACATAATAATTATGGAGGCTGAGAAGTCCAAGATCTACAGTTGGCAAGCTGGAGACTCAGGAAAGCTGATAATATTATTCCAATTTTAGTACAGGGCCTAATAACCAGGAGAGCCAATGGTGTTAGTTCCAGTCTGAATCAAAGTATGATGGAAGGAGATTGACCAATATACAGGTTCTGAGGCAGGCAGAGAAAATGATTTCTTTCTTATCCAGCCTTTTATTCAATTCAAGCTTCAACAGACTGAATGAGGCTCGCTCACATTGGGAAGAACAATTTGCTTTGCTCAACCTACTAACCAAAAGATCATCTAAATCACAAACACCCTCACAGACACACCCAGAAACAGTGTTTAACCAAATATCTGGGCACCATGGCCCAGTCAAAATGACACATAAAATTAAGTGTCATAATTAACCATCACATGCAGCCAAGGTTGAGAACCACTGCTCTGTATCCTGGAAAGAATGAAATTAAAACCTGCAACTGTCACAAAGGGTAAACATTTATTCTTTTTTAGGGCCATGTAGTATTCCATTATGTAAATGTACCATAGTTTTTTTAACACTTTGCGATAGCACAGATGGACCTGGAGAACATTATGCTAAGTGAAATAAATAAGCCAGTCAGAGAAAGATAAGTACTATATGATTTCACTCATATGTGGAATCTAATGGACAAATTGAACTAAAAGCGAAATAAGGACAGACTCATAGATGGAAAGCAGGCTGACAGCTCTGAGGCAGGGGCTTAGGGAGTGGAGGGATAGAGCAAGAAAAGTAAAAGAACTCACGGACTCAAACAACAGTGTGGTGATCGTAGGGAGGCATGGGGTGAGTGGAGGTGGTGGAAGAGGATGTAAGGGGATAAATGGTAATGGAAAAATATATATTAAAAAAATAAACTATTAAAAAAAAAACCTGCAACTGTCTTCAAGGAGTTAATAGTCAACTCAATGGTCAGGTGCTTCTCACAATAAGTAGAAATGCAAGATCATAGAATGGCTAAACAGGTAAGCTTGGTATGGAGAAATTAGAGGATATGATATTCTAACAAAGGTTTGCTTTATGTAGATCTACAAATATATTTGCTTTTTTCCATATCCCCCTGTAACGGAAGGAGATTCTAAACATGTAAATAGGGATTTTGAACTCTTTTAAGCAATGAGCTACTTCAAAAGCCTAATGCAGGTTTGTTGCATTGAACAAGAAAGATGACTTTAATTTTCCAGCATAATTTGAAAACTTGCCATTTAATTACTAAATATTTAAAAACTTTTCAGTATGTTCCCACTTGTATTCTTATAAACCTTTTATGAGTTGGGGAAATTCAGTGTAGCACTCATGAATAAGTAAGCATAAAGCCTGCATTGGTGCAAATTCAATGATCATCACTATTTTGTTTTGTCATTTGGCAGCAAGAATAGACTTAACATCTAAACATAATCAGCATCGAATTTTTGATGTTTTATTCTACAGCTCCAAATTTCAAAACACAGAATTTGAATCTGTTTATCCTCTAGTAGTCTATTTAGGCACCAAAGGCAAACTGCTGAGTGTGTATTCTGTTTCCTGTTGGCAAAGGGTGGACCTATTCTCCATTTAATGATGCACCTTTGTCACAGCCACTGGGAAAAGGTACATGAAGAGGCGAAAACAGCCAGTGATGTATTCTTATCTCAATCAAAGGCCGATTTCTGACTTCTTTGAGATTATAATCAAGCTAAGCTCAGTCCTAATTGCCTCTGGCTGGACAGAAAACCACCTCAGTACTGACTCAGTTCAGAACTCTATTTTCTTATTCTGTATGAATTTGATAACTTGGAGAATGCTCTTCAAGTCTCTTTTTTATTAATTTATACAACAATATAACTCCCTAAATTCCATTGAAATTATACTACTGGGGTAAAATGACAGGAAATGGGTATGTCCTTTTCTGATCAAAGCCCCTTCCTGCCTTTCCAAAGGTAACTATTATACTGACCTTTTAAAAATGTACGGCAAAATACACATAAAATTAACCATCTTTCTCATTTTAAGTTGTACAGATCAATAATGGTACATACATTTACACTGTTGAGTAACCTGAACTCTCCATCTTACAAAATTTTGAAACTCTATATCCATTAAACATTAACTTCTCATTATCACTTCACCCTAATCCCCTGGCAACCTTGATACATTTCCCCTTTTAGGCCATACTTCTCTGTCTTTTTACTTCCTGTCTTTATGATTATGACTACTCTAAGTACTTTATATAAGCAGAATCATGTAATGTTCATTGTTTTGAAACTGACATTTTACTTAGCATAGTGTCCTCAAGATTCACGTATGTTGTAGCATGGGTCAGAGTTTCATTCCTTTTTAAAAATGAATAGTATTCTATTATATGTATAGGCAGCATTTCCTCAAATAACACTGTTTTATCTGACATCGTTTCATATACTGTTATATCAATTAACCTATGATAAAATTGGTTTTATTACACATCATTTTGCTTACAGCTGCAGAACTTATCAACACAAAGTGAGGATTTACTGTACTATATTTTGCTTATCCATTCATTTATTTATGGACACTGGGTTGCTTCCACCTTTTGGCTACTGTGATTAATGCTGATATGAACATATATGTACAGCTATCTCTAAAGACCCTGCTTTCAATTATATTGGGTATATTCCCAAACATGGAATTGCTGAATAACATGATAATTCTATTTTTAATTTTTTAAGGAAGCATCAAACACTTTTTCACATTGACTGTACCATTTTATACTCCCACCAAAAATGCATGAGGGTTCCAATTTCTCCACATCCTTGTTGACACTTGTTAATTTCTGTTTTCCCTTTTTCTACAGTAGGTAGGTATCCTAATGGATGTCAGATAGTTATCTCACTGTGGTTTTGAGTTGTATTTCTCTAATGATTAGTAATGTTGAATAACTTTTCATGTGCTTCTTGCCTATTTTTTATCTTCTTTTGAGAAATGTCTGTTCAAGTCCTTTACCCATGTTGTAATGGGGTTGTTTGTGTTTTTGTTCTTATACAAGTTCTTTATTTACATATTCTTGATATATACACTGTTTCAGGTATGTGATTTGCAAATACTTTCTTCCACTCTATGGGTGGCCTTTTTATTGTTTTGTTAGTTTCTTTTGATGGACAAAATTTTAAAATTCTGATGTAATTCTATTTGTCTGCTTTTTCTTTTGTTCCCTGTGCCTTTGATGTCATTGACTAACTGAATTTTAACAAGAGTGCCAAGACCATTCAATGGGAAAAGAGAAGTCTCTCAAACAAATGATATTAGGACAACTTGATATTACACACAAAAGAATGCAGTTGTAGCCCTATTCACACAATATACAAAAATTAACTCAAAATCTATTAATTAACTAAATATAGAAGCTAGCACAAAAAACTCTTAGACAGTAGAAAATTTTCATAACCTCAGATTCAGCAATGGATTATTAGATATTACATCAAAAGCACAAGCAACAATAATGACAACAACAACAACAAAACTAGGTAAAGCGAATTTCCTCAAAATTAAAGACTTTGTGCACCAAAGCACATAAACAAAATGTGAAAAGACAATAAATAGAATAGAAAAGAATATTTTCAAATGATATATCTGATAAGGAACTAGCATCCAGGGTATACAAAGCTCTTACAATTCAACAACAAAAAAGACAACTATCTTATTTTTACAATGGCGAAAACTTGTATTCGTATTAGCCAAGAACATAAAGAGATCCTCAATATCTTCTTTGTAACCTCACCTGAGGACAGTTTTTCATTGCTTTTTAGAAAGAGAGGGAGAGAAAAACATCAAAGTGGAAAAGTTTATATGGAAGAGAAAAACACTCCAAGAACATATAAAATATAGAGAATAGACAAAATATTGTGAAAAACAGTTGCCTTCAGATACCAAACCTTACTAAACATTACTGTAATTATAAGTCTAGACTTCCAGTCAAGACAGAGGCCTAGACAGACACGCTGGGTCTCCCTGCACAACTAAGAAGGAATACAATTACCTCAAAACTAGAGACAACCAGATTCCAGAAAATCAAGCTGCATGGAAGTCCAACCAACAAAGATATAGAGAAGAAGTACTCATCCAGACAGGAAGGAGGGGCAGAGCCCAGGCAGAAATGATGTGGAGTGGTGGCAGTGGTGGCAGAGGCAGCGGTGGCAGCGGCGGCAGTGGCAGGCCGGCAGAAAGCGGAGTCACATGTTTTAAAAAGTGGGGAGCAACACCTGGGGGGGTGCTCACAGCTCCTGACCAGACCCCACAGCTCAAGGTCCCAGTGCCAGGGAAAATCAAGCCTCATTGCTTCTGACTGTGCAAACCAGTGGGGTTTGGGGTGGAGGAAGAAACTGCCGGTTTCTCAGCACAGTCAGCTTATTTAAAGGGCCCCCATGATCCTGGAATGTCAGCAGACCCGCCCATTCTGGGAATGATGGCAAGGGCAACAGCCTGGGAGGTGCCAGTCCCATTTGGGAAGTGGGAGAAGTGCCTGGAAAAGGGTCAACTGCTGAGCAAGCGGCATTGTTCCCCCTCCAACCCCTCCCTCACATACAGCGCCACAACGTGGTGAAACGGGTCACCCTGTACTGACAAATGCCTACGGCTCCGTCCCCTACAGCGTAATAGGAACATCAGCTTTACCTAAGACACAGAGGCAAACAAACACAGGAGCCTGTCAAGATGAGGGGACAGAGAAGTATGGTCCAAAAGGGGGAACAGATCAAGGTTCCAGTGGGAGAACTAAGTGACGAGGAGATAGCCAACCTAACAGATACAGAATTCAAAACACTGGTGATAAAAATGCTAATGGGCTTGACAGATATGCTTGAGTATGGCCAGGACATAAGGGAAGAAGTGAAGGTTATGCTAAGTGAAACGAAGGAAAACCCACACAAAACCAATGGTGAAGAAAAGAAAACCGGGGTTCAGATCAATGCTTTGGAATATAAGGAAGAAAAAAACAGTCAACCAGTACAGAATGAGGAAACAAGAATTGAAAAACTGAGGAGAGGCTTAGGAACCTCTGGGACAACTAAATGTGCTAACATCTGAATCATAGGAGCGCCAGAAGGAGAAGAGGAAGAACAAGAAATTGAAAGCGTATGTGAAAAAATAATGAAGGAAAACTTCCCAAATCTGGTGAAGCGAAAAGATATACAAGTCCTGGAAGCACAGAGAGTCCCAAACAAGCTAGACCCAAAGAGGACCACAGCAAGACACATGATAATTAAAATGCCAAAGGTGAAAGATAAAGAAAGAATATTAAAAGAAGCAAGAGAAAAGCAGAGAGTTACCTACAAAGGGGTGCCTGTAAGACTTATCAGCTGATTTCTCAAAAGAAACTTTGCAGGCAAGAAGGAACTGGGAAGAAGTATTCGATCTGATGAAAAGCAAGGACCTACAACCAAGATTACTCTATCCAGCAAAGCTATCATTTGGAATAGAAGGGCAGATTAAGTGCTTTCCAGACAAGGTGAAGCTAAAGGAGTTCATCATCACTAAGCCATGATTATATGAAATGTCAAAGGGACTTACTTAAGAAAAAGAAGATCAAAACTATGAACATTAAAATGACAACAAACTCACAACTATCAACAGCTGAATCTAAAAAATAAAAACAAAATCCAACTAAGCAAACCAGAATAGGAACAGAATCATTGGTATAGGGATCATTTGGAGGGTTATCAGCAGTGAGGGGGAAGGAGAAGAAATGGGGAAATGATGCAGGGATTAAAAAGCATAGTTGATTGGTACAAAGTAGAAAGGGTGAAGTTAAGAATAATATAGGAAAGGGTGAAGTCAAAGAACTTATATGCATGACCCATGGACATGAACTAAGGGGGCTGGGATTGCTGGTGGAAGGGGTGTACTGGTCAGAGGGGAGCAAAGGGGGAAAAATTGGAACTATTGTAACAACATAATCAATAAAATATACTTAAAAGAAAAAGTCTAGGTAGGCATTAAAGTTGACAATTAGACTAGCTGAATAGATAGGTAGAAACTTATCCATGTTATAAGGTAACATTTCAATTTAGTTTTAAAATGGTGGTATATTTAACAAGTTGTATGTTATTACAGTTGACTACAGAACAACACATAAAATGTGGTTCTGTTTGACTAAAATATAAGTGTGTGTAAATGCAAATCTCTGTGTATACACATATATACATATATACAGAAAGCCTGGGAGCATACATGTCAAACTTCAACAGTGATTAGTTCTAGGGATTAGGATTTGGAAAGGGAGTAGGGAGATAATAGGCTTTCATTTTTAATTTTACATGCTTCTGTATTATTAGTTTAGGTAGTATTGCTTTGTATGTTCACAAAAGAGCAAAGATACAGTTTGATAAAACTGATAGCTTGTTGAGCAACAAGCATTGCTTCATTCTCACAGTTCTCTGTTGAAATGTGTCACCAATGGGCCTAATTTATTTTTAAAATATCTGCATTCTGAGTGTTGCTTCTTTATAGACTTTAGTAATTCTGGGGCCTCATAAGTTGTCTCCAATATCGCCTTTCCACTAGACCAATATTTGGCTCAGTCTCTCCAGTATTCAATAATTTTAACTAATTTCAGACATTCAACTGATTTTAGATTCCTTGGCATAATCAATGTATCATATTTTTAGTCATAGTTTGTTTTCTCTGTCAATGACATCTTAAAATATATGACACATCTTCCCTAATAGGTCACCAAATGTTTTTCAATTTAGACTTTGATTTCAACTGCCTATAAAAAACAACAATATCCACTTCTGGCCAAGATGGAGGCCTAGACTGACACACTCTGTCTCCCTCCACAACTAAGAAGGACTACAACTACTGTAAAACCAGAAATAACCAGAAGTTCCAAAAAATAAAGCTACATGGAAGTCCAACATATGAAGTTATAAACAAGTGGTGCTCATCCAGATGAGTAGGAGGGGCGAAGCTGGGGCGGAGAGGTCAAGCTTTGCTGGCGGTGATTGCCAGCGGGACTGCGGTAAGCACAGACACCTGTATTTAAGGGGAGGCAAGAAGCACTTGGGGAGCACCCCTGGCTGCAGACCAGACCTGTCAGCTCAGGATTCCAACGCCAGGGGAGGCAGACCCCCATTGCCTCGGATTGTGAGGCCCAGAAGGCGTGGGGGCGGAGAAGGAGGAGGCTCCCGGCCTCTCAGAGGAGAAAGAATGGCAGGAATCCATCTTGGACCTCCGCCCCCACACAAAGCACCACAGTGTGGGGAGAAGAGTCGCCTGGTAGTCATGAGTGCACAGGGCTCCCCCCCTATAGCATAGGAGGTGCAACAACCCTGCCCAGGAAGCAAAAACTGCCAGGATGGCAGGGATAAAGATAGAGATCCCAATCATGCAGCTGACCAGAAAGCAAATACATGAATTAAAGGACGAACAGATAGAAAACCTTTCTGAGGCTCAGTTCAGAGCTATAGTTATAAGACAGCTTACAGAAATAACAGCAGGACTTAATCAAGATGGGGAAGGAATGAAGACTAGTCCTGCTGAAATGAACGAAAACACATACAAAACAAGTGGTGAGGGAAGGGAAACCAGGGATCAAATCAGCAAATCGGAACATAGGGAAGGAACAGTCAACCAGTGCAGAAAGAGGAAACAAAAAGTGAGGAAAATGAGGAGAAGCTCAGAAACCTCTGGGACAACTATAGGAAAGCAAACATCCAAATTATAGGGTTGTGAGAAGGTGAAGAAGAACTAGAAATTGAAAAATTATGTGGAAAAAATAATGAAACAGAACTTCCCTAACTTGGGGAAGGAAATAGACTTACAGGTCCAGGAAGCAAAGAGAGTTCCAAATAAACTGGACCCAGGGAGAACCACACCAAGACATATTATAATCAAAATGTCAAAAATTAAGGATAAAGAGAGAATCTTAAAAGCAGCAAGAGAGAAGAAGAGAACTATGTACAAAGCGGTCCCAATAAGACTGTCAGCTGATTTCTCAAAGGAGACTCTGCAGGCAAGAAGGGACAGGCAAGAAATATTCAAAGTAATGAAAAGTAAAAACCTACAGCCATGATTACTCTATCCAGCAAAGCTGTCATTCAGAACAGAAGGGCAGAGAAAGTGCTTCCAGGACAAAGTAAAACTGAAGGAGTTTGTTAGATCCAAACCACTGTTATATGAGATGTTAAAGGGAGTTGTTTCAAAGAAGGAGGATCAAACTATGAATATTAAAATGAAAACTGTATCACAACAACCAACAACAGAAGCTAGGGTATCAAAACAAAGGCAAACTAAGTAGGCAATGAGGATGGGAAAAGAATTATAGGTATGGGGAACATATAGCGGGGAGGTCAGCCGGGAGGGGGAAGTGGGGAAAGGGAGGAAGATGGTACAGGAATTAAGAAGCATAGTAGGAGGGAGTGGAGTAGAAAGGAATATGTTGAGAAGAACTATATGCACAACTAATGGACATGGACTAAGGCAGGGGGTACAACTGGAGGGAGGGAGGATTGCTGGGTGGAGGGGAGCAAAGGGAAAAGAAATTGGGACAATTGTAACAGCATAATCAATAAAACACATTTTAAAAACAACAACAACATCCATTTTGGACCTCAGCTTCAGCTGTTTTGAGTTATTTAACTTATCTAAGCCTTGTTTTGCTCATCTCTAAATGATTATAATAGCTGTACTTCTAAATAAAATTGTGATAATCAACACACAATACTTAGTATGATGCTTCACAACAGTAAGTATATTGTGAAATATATAAGGATCTTCAGTTTTCCAATATCTGAAAAAATTTTCTTTTGAATCCTTCCAAACAATAATTTGTCTTTTAATATTACAAAAGAAATTAAGTATTAGGTGTACAATAGTACTATATATGAGATTAAAACGATGGAATATATTCTAACATTGCATTGCAAGAACTTTATCTTTCATTTTCCCATTTTTTCATCCTTCTTAGAACTCTCTTTTGTATGGGAAATGTAGAGATATAGTCACCTGACCGAAGTTGTTAGCTGGCATAGTAGAAGAATTAATAATCCTCAGTAATTTCTTTTCTCTTTCTGGTAGGCACATGGCAGCTGCGATTAAAATCACATTTCCTGGCCCCTGATGTAGCTAGCTATGTTTGGTCACATGACCAAGTTGCAGGCAATAGGTTGTAAGAAGTGAATGTCACTAAAAGAGGAGTGTTCTTTAAAGTATTGATTATGCTGTTACAATTTAAATTTTTTACCTTTGACTCCTTCTGCCCAGTACCCACTTCCTTCCAGCAGTCTCACCCGCCTTAGTTTATGTCCATGGGTTGTACATATAAATTCTTTGGCTTCACTCTTTCCTATATTATTCTTAACATCCCCCTGTCTATTTTGTACCAACCAATTATGCTTCTTAATCCCTGCACCATTTCCCCATTTCTCCCCCTTTCCCCTCCCAGCTGATAACCCTAAAAATGATCCCCACACCTATGATTCTGTTCCTGTTCTAGTTGTTTGCTTAGTTTGTTTTTATTTTTTAGATTCAGTTGTTGATAGTTGTGAGTTCACTGTCATTTTAATGTTCATAGTTTTGATCTTTTATTTTTCTTAAATAAGCTCCTTTAATATCTCATGTAATAATGGCTTGGTGAGAATGAATTCTTTTAGCTTTACCTTGTCTGGGAAGCACTTTATCTGCCCTTCCATTCTAAATGATAGCTTTGCTGGATAGAGTAATCTTGGTTGTAGGTCCTTGCTTTTCAATACTTTGAATACTTCTGGCCAGTCCCTTCTTGCCTGCACAGTTTCTTTTGAGAAATCAGCTGATAGTCTTATGGGAACTCCTTTGTAGGCAACTCTTTTTTTCTCTTGCTGCTTTTAGAATCCTTTCTTTATCTTAAAACTTTGGCATTTTAGTTATGATGTGTCTTGGTGTGGTCCTCTTTGGGTCCAATTTGTTTGAGACTCTTTGTGCTTCCTGGACTTGTATATCTATTTTATTCACCAATTAAGGAAGATTTCTTTCACTATTTTTGCAAATAAGTTTTCAATTTCTTGTTTTCCTCTTTTCCTTTGGAACCCCTATGTTTGGATGTTGATAGGTTTTAAGTTGTCCCAGAGGTTCCTAATCCTCTCGTCGCTTTATTTAATTCTTGTTTCTTCTTCTTTTTCTTTTTAATTGATTTTTTATTGTTTTTCTATTACAGTTGTCCCAAATTCTTGTTTCTTGTTTCTGTTCCAGGTGAATATTTATTTCTTCCTTTTGTTCCAAATTATTTTTTTGAATTCCTGCTTCCTCCCCATCACTGTTGGTTCCCTGTATATTTTTCTTTATTTCCCTTTGTATAACCTTCACTTCTTCCTTTATTCTGTGGCTGTACTCAATCATTTCTCTGAGCATCCTAATCACTGAGTTTTGAACTATGCATCTGATAGGTTTTGTTTAAGTCTTTGTCTGGGGTTTTGTTCTGTTCTCTCACTTGGGCCATATTTCTTTGCCTCCACAATTTGGCAGCCTCCCCGGCTCCGTTTCTGTTTACTGGGTAGAGCTGCTTTGACTCCATGTCTTCGTAGTATGGTCTAACATAGTAGGTGTCCTGTAGGGTCCAGTGGCACAACCTCCCCTATCCCCCAAGTTGGGAACTTGAGGTGCACCTTTTCTGTGGGCTGAGTACACACTCCTCTTGTATGATAGTTGAAACTTGGTTGCTGTTGGCAAATATATGAGAGAAATTTACCCAAGCCAGTCAGCTGGAAGGACTGGCTCTGAGAATTGACCACCAACCTCCACCCTCTATGGAGCATCTGCTGGCCCTGGGGTTTCCTAGGTGGTGTAGGCCAAGACCAGCACCACCTGTGTTTTGCCCAAGGTCACCTTGCCGGAGCTATAATGCAATGAGATGGCTATTAATTGTGCTGGGCTTGCAGATTCCCACTTGAAGCCAATCTGTGAATCTAAGTTGGCTGCTGCTAGTGCCAGACCTGGAACTCACTGAGGCTAGCTGTTGATTGTTTGATAGGATTTAGAATGTTGTGAAGCATGAGCCAAGACCAGCCACTCATATGGAAAAGCAGCTTGGGTGGGCCCATAAGTTCGGTTGGGTAGTCTCTAAAGATCTCCAAGGTGGGTCAAACAGTGTTAGCCAGGTTAATGGAGTCTCAGATATGGTACCAACTTGCCAGCTCTGTCAGGGGAGGGTTTAGAAAAGAGACAATGGCCTCTGCTGGCCTTGATGCCAGACACTTCAGCTCTTCCCTGTGTACCACTGGTGCCTTTCAAGCTGCTACCCCAGTGTTAGAGCTGAGAGGGAGTGAGTCTGAGTAGGTGAGTCTGTGTGTGGGTTCTTTAAGAGGAACTGCTTGGGACTCCAGAAGTTTTCTTCCACCAACTCAATTCCCACTGTTTTTTGCACCCAGAAGTTGTGGGGACTTATCCTCCTGGCACTGGAACCCTGGGCTGGAGGGACCTGGTGTGTGGCTGGAACTCCTCGCTCCTGAGATATTCCTCCTGAATTTTTAACCACCACACTTGGGTAAGAGACCAGCCCATTTCATGTCTGTGGCCCGCGTACCCATCTTGATGAATGTGGCTTCTTTATTCTGTAGTTGTCAGACTTCAATTCAACTTGATTTCTGATGGTTCTGGCTGATGGTTGTTCTATATTTCAGATGTAATTTTGATGTGGTTGCGTGAAGAGATGAGCTATGTCACCATCTTGACTGGATCCCCCCTTTTTTTAAAAAAATGTATTTTTTATAGCTGTTTCAGGTTCATAGCATAATAGAGGGGAAAATACAGAGATTTCCTGCCTACTTCTGCTGAAGAACATTTATAAAAGCTTTTTCTTAGCATGAAGAATTAGGTTACATAAAGGAAAATTCAATGACTAATACTCTATATCTGAGATGATTATTTTTGGTAGTTACATATCAAAACCATAGAATCCTTTGATTGAGGCCACATTAACATTTGTTGCATTCTATTACTGAATTTGAAATAACTTTAAAATTCCGTATCCATAGTTTTTATTGATTTAAACTGGACACATTTAAGGTGTTAACTGTTCTTATATTTACCTGATGAAGCAAAGGATGAAAAGACATTTCACTGTGTAATGTGTCATCCTCTGACAGTTTCATCAAATTGTCTTTGACCACCAGCTACAATAAAACTAATGCATCTACTAACATAAAGTAGTGCACTGATTTTGTTGAGGCTTATTTACTAGTCTAATGAGTATTTCAGTAAAGCCAGGGATCTAAATGACAATCCAAATGGATAACTGCATTGTAATGTGTTTCTTTTTCAATTCAGCCAGGTTCAATTCTGTATCTAATAGAACTAGTCCCTTACAAGTGTTGCAATTGGTATCATATAAGTGAAAAACAAATAATTTATTTATAAATGTTTGAACATATTAGTTCTCACACTATTGTGTCCTTTGCAAAGTATCTTTAAAATATTAATAAATATCAACAAGTCATTTATTGCTCATTTGATAAATTAACTCGCATTTGAGAATGAATATTATAAATTGATACTAGAAAAGGTCAGATTGCTGACTCTGTTTTCTGCTAACTTTGAGCACTGTGATTGAATTGAAACTTGATACCTACAAGGGTTACTCGAATGAACTCTTTGAACTCTTGGTTGTTATGGAATTGACCATTTATTATTTTTTATGGAATTGATGGTTTAAATGATTTTAAATTGTGGCTTGTTTTATTATTCTTTCTGTGGAATCTTTTTAATAAATAGATCTTAATTACAATGTACGTAAATTTGTCAATTTTTCCTTATGGTTAGTGCTTTTTCAATTCTGCTTAAGAAAACTTTCTATACCCTGAAATTACAGTAATTTTTATTCATTACCTCCCAAAACTTCATTATTTCACTACGATTTATAATCCCCCTTAATTATTTTCATGTATGATGTAAGATAAGGTCAAGTTCACATTTTTCCTTCTGGATGGGCTTTTTCTCCCCTCTTATCTGCACTATCTCCTTTGTCATTAATCAAGAGTCCATTATAGCACAGCTATAATGTCAATACATAATAAACACAATGCTTTCCATTTAATTAGACAACAATACAAGTGTGGGGGAAAAAGTAGGTTTACAGTTATTTGTATGGATAATAACACAATAATTAATAATAATACAAGAATAAACTGTATTTCATGTACTCACACTGTAAACCCACTTTTGCCCAGTCTGTATACTTCACACTCCTTAAAAGCATGAGGTTAGAGTCCACTTTTATCTAGCTCTCTTGTTTTGACATGACAGGGTTGCACTGGTAGTAAGAAATAAAATAAAATGTTGCTCTATGGCAATACGCATGACACCTGAAATTACAACTGCATCATTGTGATGTACAGGGACACCAAGCAGAAGTATGAGGTGATGAGAGTGCTCCATAACCTCTGTTCTAACTACTCAACTCTGCTGTTGTAAACAAATGAGTGTGGTTCTGTTCTGAGAAAACTTCATGCAAGTCACCGAAATTTAAATTCAAATAATTTTCAAGTATCACAAAATATCCTTCTGATTTTTTCAACTATTAAAAAGGCAAAAACAATTCTTAGCTCACAAGCTGTACAAAAACAAGAAGCAGGGCAAATTTGGCCACTTTGGACCATAGTCTGCCAACTCCTAACCTAGGTGGTCATTCACAGCCATATTTATCAAAATGTGTTTTGAGGAACTCTTCTTCTAGAAAATCTTTCTCAAGAATGAAGAGTCAAATTATTTTATAAAAAGCCATATACTATATCTCCCAGTTGTAGATTTATGCTGTATTAGTATTCTGAAAACTTCTGCGATAAAGAAACTTCACTATTTTTGCCTAACCCAGTTGCAATGAGCCTTGTGAGTTTCCCAGAGATCTCTCATTTACACAGAACTCCTATTTGAAGCCTTAGAAACAAAGTATGATATTTACTTTGAGAAATATTGATAAGGTCTGGTCTACTTATTTTACAAATGAGTAAAATGAAATAACAAAGAGTTAAAAATAAAAAGTTCTTATTTTTTAGAAAGGGCAGGCCATTTACTGGCCTTAACAACAGCAACCAGAACCAGTTTTAAACACATTGTAATCTATTAGTAACTTCACATTAGTAATCAGCCAATGAATTATAGCTTCCTCTGAAAGTCAGCCAATCAACAACTTCACTCCAATAAACATGCTTCTGAAAGTCAACCTATCAACAGCCTCACTCCAGTACACATGCTTTTAAAAGTTAGCCAATCAGCAAGTCTTCTTTTTTTAATCCTCACCCAAGGACATGCTTATTGATTTTTTAGAGAGAGGGGAAGGGAGGGAAAGAAACAGCTATGTGAGAGAGAAACATCGATGGGTTGCCTCTCAGTATATGCCCTGATCAGGGATCAAACCCACAACCTAGGTACGTACCCTGACCGAGAATCAAACCCATGACCCTTGGGTTTATGGGACAACATTCCAGCAAACTGAGCCACACTGGGCAAGGCCAGTAGTCTTCATTTAAATAACTATACTTCAACGGCTGAAGGTTAAACATTTCTTTCAAATCATCAAGCTAACATACAATGAAGTAAGAGGCAGTTCACTGGGAAACGTGACTGTTTAAATGAATTCATTAGTTGGAAACTAATTTTCTGTTAGAATCTAGTGTGTTCTACTACATTTCCAGGTGAAAAGTTTGTGCGAAACCAAAGGAAGGCAAGCTGAGAGTAAACTGCCAATTCTCTCAGCTCAGTATGAGCAGTAATGTGAGTATTTTAAAAAGAGATCACATCTTCATCATCCTAAAGGCATTTTGGGTATTTAGGGTGGAAACAATTACCAGAGACAACATGTTTGGCACAGAAGTTTAATCACTGGGCCTACTCCCAAGAATCATAGGTCTTTATTAATTTATCTATTGTTTCTCCAAGTCTGAAAGTAGCTTTATATGCCTACCCATTATTCTGACAACAAAATTTTGCTGGGATGCTTAACTGTTGATAATAAAATAGTTCTCATCCACTGTCCTAGGAAAAAACTGATGGTCCTCTGACCACAGTCAAGTACCTTACAGAATCAACTTTAAATCCATCCCAATCTTTCAATGACAAATTTGCATCAGTAGCTATGCTTCTGAAAGCCACAACATTCATCACCAAGCAGATATTTTCAGGATGCCTTTATTGCCTTTCTCAAGTTATAAGTTAATCAATCATTCAGTTAGCTATTGCATGCCTGTTAGGTGCTATGATGCTCTAGGCCAGTAGTTTTCAACTTTAACCACACACATATATAGATCAACTATAAAGGTTTAAAATTGTGGTGCTTAGATCTTAGTCACAGTAATTGCTCTATCTACAGTGTAGCCTGAGCATTGGGTTACATATAAAGTTTGACTGGTTCTTATCTGAAAGAAGTAAAAGCAAGGTCCTGAAGAAATATTTGCAGACCTATATTCATAGCAGCGTTATTCATAATAGCTAAAGCATGGAAGCAATTCAAGTGTCCATCTACAGATGAATGGATAAAGAAAGTATAGTATATAGATGCAATGGGATATTATTCAGCCTTTAAAATGAATGAAATTATGACACATGACAGCATGGATGAACCTTGAGGACATTCAACTAAGTGACGTAAGCTAATTACAAAAAGACTAATACTGTGTGATTCCATTTATATGAGGTACATAAGAACAGTCAAAATCAAACTGAAAGTAGAAATGGAGGGGGGAATAAGGAGTTACTGTTTAATTGTTACTAATAGAATTTCAGTTTTACAAGATAAGAAGTTCTGGAGGTGCATGGTAGTGACGGCTGCACAACAACACGAATGCAATTAATACCACTGAACTGCACACTTAAAGATGGTTAAGGTGGTAACTTTTATGTTTGGGTATTTACCACAAAAAGAAAATTGAAAACATTCATTGATCATGGACATATGGTTTATCTCTGGACTTGCAATTCCATCCAATTATCTATATGTTTGCCCTTATGCCAGTACCAATTATTGTGCTTATGTAGCTTTGTAGTAAGTTTTGGAACCAGGAGTGTGAGTGGTCCAACTTTGCTCTTCTTTTTCAAGGTTCTTTAGCTATTTGGAGTCCCTTGAAATTTTATGAATTTGCGAATTGGCTTTTCCTTCTTGCTAGGGAATGCACTGAATCCGTAGATCACTTTGGGTACAATAACCATCTTAACAGTGTTCAGTGTTCTAATCCATAAGCAGAGGATGTCTGTCCATTTATCTAGGTCCTCTTTATTTTCTTTCAACTATGTTTTGTAGTTTTCAGTGCACAAGTCTTTCATTTTCTTTGCTTAATTTATTCCTAGGTATTTTATTCTTTTGTATGCTATATGAAATTGTTTTCTTAATTTCCTTCCTGCAATGTTCATTGGTAGTGTATAGAAACACAACTAATTTTTGTGCATTGATCTTGTACCTTGCAAATTTTCTGAATTTTAAATTAATTTTAGTAGTTTTCTTGTGGATTATTTGATATTTTCTATGTACAAGATCATGTTATCTGTGAATAATTTTAATTCTTCCTTCCCAATTTGATGCCTTCTATAATATTTACTTTTTTTGCCTAATATGCTCTGGCTAGAACTTTCAGTACAATGCTGGATAGCAGTTATAAATGTAGGCACCTGTGTCTTGTTCCTAATCTTAGAGGAAAAGCTTTCAGTCTTTCACCACTGAGTATGGTTTTTGCTGTGGGTTTTTCATAACTATTCTATCTCATATTGAGGAAGTTCCCATCTATTCTTAGTTTTCTGAGTTTTTATCATAAAGTGTGTTGAATTTCATCAAATGTTTTGTTCTGCATGCATTGAGAAGATCATGTGATCTTTTTCCTTCATTCTATTAGTGTGATATATTACATTGATTTATTTTCTTATGTTGAAACATTCCTGCGTTCCCTGGATAAGTCCCATTTGGTCAAGGTGTTTAATCTGTTAATACGCTGTTCAATTTGGCTTGCTAATATTTTGTGGAGGATTTTTGCATCTATACTCATAAAGGATATTGATGTATAGTTTTCATGTGATTTTTTAAATATAATTTTGGCATCAAGACAGTGCTGGCCTCATAGAACGGGCTAGTAAATGTTCCCTCTTCAATTTTTTGGAAGAGTTTGAGATTGGTATTGATTCTTATTTAAATGTATGGTAGAATTCATCAGCGAAGCTTTCTGGTCCAGGCCTTTTTTTGCTTTTGCTGGGAGAGTTCTTTATTACTGATTAAATCCTTTTAGTTGTGATAGCTTTGTTCAGATTTTCTTTTTCTCCTCGCTTTAGTTTTGGTAATGTGTATGTTTCTAGGAATTTGTCTGGATTATCTATCTAATTTTTTGGCATGCAATTGTTCATAGTATTCTCTTATAATCCTTATTTTTCTAAGGTTGGTAGTAATGTCCTCACTTTCATTTCTGATTTGGATATTTTTATCTTCATATTATACTAGTTTTATAAGCATTTTTCATCTTAAATCAGCCAGAGTCGCTTTTCTGTGATGTGTAACTAGGAAGCTAACACAGCCAGCATCCCTGACTTGCTTTTGGTTTGGTGAAATTTTAAGGTTGGCTACTACATGAAGTTTTCCTTAGATTATATATCTATGGAAAGCTTTTTAAAAACATTAGTCTGGAATTGCAACTGCTTGTATGTCAGATTTGTTTGTTTTTGTTTTTATTTTTATGAATAAGAGTCTCCATTACCGTTGGAGACAGTAATTACAAAATTTTTACAAGGATTCCAGTTCTGGGTAAGATAGAGTAAGCACACTCCACTCTGACTCTCCTCTGAATGAGGCTATAAAACCTGGACAAAACACATGTAACAGTTTTTTGAGGACATTAAAGAAGGGGGACAGGATTCAAAGTACCACCTAATCAGTGGTGAGTATACTACTTTACCCCTCTAGTACCCCTCAACCTGGATTTAAGGCAGCCTGCAATGGCTATATGGGCATTGGCATAGAGATTCCAGAGTTTTCTAGCTCGGGCTAGGATAGGAGTCTCCTGGTAGCCACAAGACCCAACAAGCACCAAAAACTCCAAGGGAAGAAAACTTTCCAATCAGGGGAGGTGTAGTATCAAGGAGGTGAGATGATTCCCATTGCTTTAAAGACTCACTTACTTCCCTGCACTCAGCCCTGCCATGGGGGTGGGTAGCTATAGTTAGTATGGGGTAAATAAAGCCCCAGCATTAAAGACAGAGGAATTGGTTGAGGAGAGTACTTAGAGGAAGAAGCTTTGGAAATTACCTGATGAAATTGTTTATGAACTGGTATCATTTCTGGGGAATGCACGTGTGGTTCTGATGGTAAACATCATACCAGAGACTGAGGACTGGAGCTGCCCAGGACTCAGACTGGCCACTGAGAATCATACATGTGAGACAGATTTGAACAAAACAGTAAAGGCTTTGAAAATAGACCTTATATTGAAACCACAACCCACAGATGGCTGGTTGAAACTTGCAGCCTTAACCCAACCAGGTTAATTGTCTGCTAAAATCAAAATATCAACAATATTCATCACAGGATTTAAACAAAATCCAGAGTCTCATAACAATATTCACATTGTCCAGGTAACAATCCCAAATTACTCAGTATATTAACAACCAGACAGACCTGAACTTACATGAGAAAAAGACAGCTTGATACTAATGTCTGAATTATCTGGCAAAGCACTAAAGAATCTATTATAGACGTATTCCGGGAAGTAAGGGCAAACACTCTTAAAACAAATGAAAAATAAATAAATAAAAAGAAGATACAAAGAAAAACCAAATGAAATTTTACAATTAAAAAATATAATAGACCTGGCCAGGTGGCTAATTGGTTGGAGTGGGTTCAGTTGGTGGTCAGAGTACATACCTAGGTTGTGTTCAATCCCTGGTCAGGGCTCATTCGGGAGGCAACTGATTGATATTTCTCTCTCACATTGATGTGCTTCTCTCTCTCTCTCTCTCTCTCTCTCTCTCTCTCTCTCTCTCTCTCTCTCTCATCCTGTCTCTCTCAAATCAATAAAAACATATTCTCAAGTGAGGATTAAAAAAATATATATATATATAAATAATAACTAAAATTTTAAGAAATCTCACTGGATATGTCAATAGCAGAACTGATATAGAAAGAAGAAAAAAAAAAAGACTCAGTTAATTAGCAGATCGATCAATAAAACTTACCAGAACTGAAAACAGAGAAAAAAATGTTTATTAAAAAGCACAGAACCTAATGAACCTGTGAGACAATATCTAAAGGTCTAATGCTTGTATTATGAGTCTCAGAGAGAAAAGGAAAAATAAATAGTTGATACAATTCACTAAAATGGCTAACATCAAAACCCTGAAATTAATATGTGTTGGTGAGGATGTGGAGAAATTGGAACCCTCCTGCACTACTGGTGGGAATGTAAAATGGTGCAGCCACTGTAGAAAAGTTTGGCAGTTTCTCAAAATGTTAAATATAGAATTACAGTATAATTCAGTAATTCTGCTTCTATGTACATACCAAAGAGAAGAGAAAAAAAGGACTCAAACAGATACTTGTACACAAATGTTTATGGCAACATTATTCATAATAGCAAAACCAAAACCAAAACCAAAAACAAACAAACAAAAAACAACTCAAGGGTCCATCAAGAGATAAACAAAATGTAGGATAAACATGCAAGGGAATATTATTCAGTCATAAACAAGAATGAGGTTCTGATATATGCTGTAACATGGACGAACCTTGAAAACATTATGCTAAGTGACATAAAAGGACAAAGAAATATTGTATGATTCCACTTATATGAGGTATCTAGAATAGACAAATTCATTGATAGAAAGTATCAGTTGCCAGGGGTTAGGGGTGGGGAAATTAGGTATAATTGCTTAATGGATACAGTTTCTGTTAGGGATGATGAAAAAATTCTGGAAATAAATAGCAGTGATGTTGCAAAACATTGAGAATGTACTGAATGTTACTGAGTTGTACACTTAAAAAAATTAAAATAGTAAATTTTATGGTATGTATATTTTACCACAATTTTTAAAAGGGTTCCCCTTGGCTGAAAACTCCGCAAATTAGGCAAAACACAGAAACATACAAATTCAAGAAGTTCAGCAAATCCTAAATAGGATACAGTATTCCCTCACTTATCGCGGGTATTACATTCTAGACGCCCCTGCAATAGGTGAAAATCTGCGAAGTAGGAACCTTACATTTATTTTAGTATTTATATATATTTCAAGGCTTTATAAACACTTTCAACACACTTATAAACTGTTCCCAGCCCTTTATTAACCTTTTCCACTTTTATAAACACTACTTATGTTCTTAAACATATTCTACACTCTTAAACCTATGTAATTTTAACAACATACGTATATAGTACTGCAAAATCCTGCAATATAGTGAAAAATCCGCAATAAATAATTAAATATAATATTTTTAAAAATCCTGCAATACAGTGAGGCTGTGATAAGTGAACTGCGATATAGAGAGAGACTACTGTAATTCCAAAGAAATCCACCCACAAACATACCATAACCAAACTGCTAAAAACCAAAGACAAGGGGAAAAAACCTTATTATAGAGGAACAATGATTCAAATGACTGCTGATTTCTTATTGGAAACCAGAGAACCAAATGAAGTGGCACAATAGTTTTTAAAGAGCAAAGAGGAAAAATATCTACTTAAAATTCTATATCCAGTTAAAAATATTATTAAGGAACAAGGCTGGAATAAAAACATTCTCAGATGAAGAAAACTAAGACAATTTGTTGTCATCAGGCCTACTCTAAAGAAATTATTAAAGGAAGTTCTTCAGACAAAAGAGAAAAACACGTGAAGGAAACCTGGCACATCATGAATAAAGGATGAGCAAAAGAAATGGTAAACTTCTCAGTACATATAATTGACTGTTCTCTCTTGAGTTCTTTAAATATATTTAATGGTTAAAAGCAAAAATTGTAACACTAATGGAATTTTTAATGTATGTAGATGTAATATATATGACAATTACAACATAAAACAGAATAAAGGAACATATGATGGTAAGCTTTCTATTTCTACTTTAAGTGACAGAATATTTATTCTACAGAAAATGTTAAAAGTTAGGTATACAAATTGTACAGCAACTCTAGAAAACAGTTTGTTAGTTCCTTATAAAATTAAACATACATTTCAAACGTGACCTAGCAATCTTTTTCCTATGAATTTACCCAAGAGAAATGAAAACTTAGGGTTTCCCTGAGTGGTGTGGCTCAGTGGGCGTTGTCGCACAGACCGAAAGTTTGCCAGTTTGATTCCTAATCAGGGCATATGCCTTGGTTGCGGGCCAGTTCTCCAGCTGGGTGCATGAGACAGACAACTGATTGATATTTCTCTCACACATAGATGTTTCTCCCCCTCTTTTTGTCCCTCCCTTCCCCTCTCTCTAAAAAATAAATACATAAAAAATCTTGAAAGTGTGTTTAGAAAAGAAAAGAAAACTTAAGGTCACCAAACAAGAAACAACTCATATATCCTTTAATGAGTGAATGGATAAACAAATGACTTATCTATATAATGGATTACTACTCAGCAATAAACAGGAATGAACTATTAATATATGCAGCAGCTTACATGAATCTACTTAGGCATTATGCTGAGTTTAAGAAGCCAGTCCCAAAAGATACATAAGATAGTATTCTAATTATGTAATTCTCAAAAAGATGAAACTGAAGTAACAGAGACCATACTAGTGGTTTCAATAGAGCAAAAACTGAAGAACTGGAAGGAGAAACAGGTGAACAGAGTGAGATTTTAATTCACACTTCCCAGTAAGCAGTTAAACATAATCAATTAAGACATAAAAGATTTGACTAGGGGAGAGAGGGGAGGTGGAAAAGGGGGGAAAGAAGGGGAACGGTCTAGTCAAGGAACTAGTATGAATGACTCATGGACATGGACAACGGGGTGGGGATTGAATGTGGGAGAAGGGGTGGGCGGGGTGGAGGGGAGTAGTGGGGGAAAATAGGACAGCTTTAATAGAAAAAAAAATTAAAAACAGAAAGATTTAAAATATAAAATTCAAAAAATTGACCTAATAAACATATGTAGAACACTGTACCCAACAACTGCAGAATATATACATACATACATATATATACACATATATATACATACATATATATACATATATATACCTTTCAAATGCACATGAAACATTAACCAAAATTGACAGTATACTTGGCCATAAGGAAAATCTCAACATATTTCAATGGTTGAAATCATGCCAGTATATTTTCTAATATACTATTCAAAAAAGATACCACTATACACCCACTAGAATGGATAGGGTCTGCTGCATGGGCAACAGCAGACCCTCCATATTACCCTGCCCAGGCTCTGTAGCTTCAGCTCCACTGGAGAGGACACTCCAGCGTCATCGCAAGATGTTGATTTAACACGGGAGGAGACAGATACCGTGTCACTCCCGAGTTGGACTGCACAGCCATTCTCGGCGGTGTAGATAGACTCTTAAGAAGCTACACCATCGTCTCTCGAGACGGACGGCTGCCGACGACGACGACGACGACGAGAATGGATAAAATTAAAGAGACTGACCATAGCAAGTGTCAGTGGCAACTTGGAACTGAAGCTCTCATATAATGCTGATGAGAATATAAAACAATGCAGCTCCTTTGGAAAGGGTTTACAAAGTTTAGCAGTTTCAGAAAGAATTAAACATACTTATGATGATACCTAGTTATACCACTCCTAAGTATTTACAAAAGGAAAATGAAGGCATATGTCCATAGAAAGACTATACACAATGTTCATAGCAGCTTATAATAGCTAAAAACTGGAAACAACCTGTTTTGGTTTTCTATGCTGCATAACAAATTACTGAAAACTTAGTACCTTAAAATAGGCATTCTATTTAAATTTATTTTTGAATAGGTAATTCACTAACATAGTTAAAAACGCTAAAGATATGTAAGAGTATAAAGTGAAGGGTCTTCATCATACCCCAGGCCCCCAGGCATCTACTTTCACTCCTTACTGCAATCCTTGTGTAAAGAGCTCTTAAAGAGCTGTTTTGTGCATATAAAAGCAAATCTGTGTGTGCGATGTGCATGCACACACATGTACATTTATGTATTTGTATGAATACCAAGAACAGGAGGGTACACAACCAGGTTATTATCATTGGTTACTTTGGGTCCACTGTGTAAGGGGGAAAAAACCTGAGAAATGAAGAAAATCTGTTAATTCTCTTTATACATGTTTGCATCATTTAACTGGTTGATCTAATTCTAGTCAAGACCTCAGCTTTTGAGAAACAGACTACATATTTGATTACCTTTGGCAATTTCTTATTCTTTCTGTGCCTTTATTTCTTCATTTATAAATGGAGGTACTGATAGTTTCTATATCATAAGATTTGGGGGAAGACTACAGCAAATAATGCAAAATACTTTAACCTAGTAACTGTCATAGTAAATGGTTAGTAAATGTTACCTATAAAAAATAACTACCTTAAACTTATTTTTATTTTTATTTTTTTAGCTTTTTTTTTTAATGTGTTTTATTGATTATAATATTACATTTGTGCCAATTTCCCTTCCCTCTGCTCCCCTCCACCCGGTGGCCCCCCTCCCTCCAGTTGTCCCCCCCTTTTAGATCATGTCCATTAGTTGTGCATACAGTTCTTCTCAACCTCTCTCTGTCTATTCCATTCCCTCCTACCATGATCCTTAATTCCTATATCATCTCCCTCCCTCTCCCCATTCCCCCTCCCTGTTGACCTCCCCCCAATATGTTGCCCGTACCTTTAGTTCTTTTTCCACTCTCGTTGCCTGTTTAGTTTGCCTTTGTTTCAATTCCCTAGTTTCTGTTGTTTCTTGTGATGCAGTTTTCATTTTAGATTTCATTGTCTTGATCCTCCTTTTTCTAAACCAGTCCCTTTAACTTCTCATATAACAGTGGTTTGGATCTAATGAACTCTTTCAGTTTTATTTTGTCCTGGAAACACTTTCTCTGTCCTTCTATTCTGAATGACAATTTTGCTGGATAGAGTATTCGTGGTTGTAGGTTTTGGATTTTCATTACTTTGAATATTTCTTGCCAGTCCCTTCTTGCCTGCAGGGTCTCCCTTGAGAAGTCAGCTGATAGTCTAATTGGGACCCCTTTGTACATAATTCTTTTCTTCTCTCTTGCTGCTTTTAAGATTCTCTCTTTATCTTTAATTTTTGACATTTTGATTATAATGTGTCTTGGAGTGGTTCTCCCTGGGTCCAGTTTTTTTGGAACTCTCTGTGCTTCCTGGACCTGTAAGTCTATTTCCTTCCCCAAGTCTGGGAAGTTCTCCTTTATTATATTTTCACTCAATTTTTCAAGTTCTAGTTCATCTTCCTCGCTCTCTGGCAAACCAGTGATTCTTATGTTGGGCCTTTTATAGCTGTCCCAGAGGTTTCTGATCCTCTCATCGTTGCTTCCCATTTCCTCTCGCTGCATTGGTTGACTGCTTGTTCCTTCTCCATATTCCAGTTTGTTGAAATGAACTCTGGATTTTTTTTCCTCACCATCTGTCTCGTATGTGGTTTTGTTCCTTTCGTTATGAGTGTTTTTCGCTTCTTTCTCATCTTTTTCCAGATCTTTTGTGAATTCTGTAAGCCACCTGATAACAATGGCCCAGAACTGAGCATCTGACAGGTTTCTTATCTGTTCATCTGTCAGGTTCTCCATCTGTTGCCTGGTGAGCTGTGCCACCGGGATTTCTATAGTTGTCTGCCTCATTTTGACAGATGCGTTTTGTTTTCTTGGGCCGGCTGTAGGGGGCAGTGCCTGTGTACTCGTAATGACCCAGCAACTGGCCGCCGTTCGGCAGCCTTTCTTGCTGTGCCGTGGTGCTTTGTCGTCACAATCCAGCGACCGGTGCCTGTCCGCGACCTATTTCGCAGCCCTGTGGTGCTTTCTTTGGGGGCGGGGGTCCAAGATGGATTCACACAGTTATTCCGCTAGGAGACCGGGATCCGTCCTCCCGCCCCCCTGGGCCTCACTGTTCAAGGCGATGTGGTGGCTGCTTTCCCCAGCGTTGGGGTCGCGAGCTGCCGGGGGTTCGACTGCAGCCGGGGTTGTTCTCCCCGCCGCTGTCCCAGGTGCGACCGCAAACAGCACCGCCCCCTTTTCGCTCTTACCTGCCCAAAGGGCACCGCTGGTTTATAACTTCATATGTTGGGCTTCTGTGTAGTTTTATTTTCTGGAATTTCTAGTTATCCTTTGTTTTGAAGTAGTTGTATTCCTCTCTAGTTGTAGAGGGAGACCTAGCGCGTCCGTCTAAGCCTCCATCTTGGCCGGAAGTCCCTTAAACTTATTTTTAGATAACAAGAATGATTCAAAAAGGACTAAGCATCCAAATGAAGACGCTAGAAAGAAGACAACAAAATAAACTTGACAATATACTTGGCCATAAAGAAAATCTGAAAGGGACACTTCAGGTCAAGAGTGTTGTAAATTTGTACTTTAAATTCTCCTCCTGCTCTACATATATGAATCATAGATTTAAATAAAAGGAAGACGGATTCATGCTTAAGGACAAAAAAAAAAAAAAAAACCTTTGTCTGGATCAGAAATAGAAAGCAACACCCTGGCTGGTGCAGCTCAGGGGATTGATTGCCCGCGTGTGAACCAGAGTCTCTGCTTTGATCCACAGTCAGGGCACATGCCTGGCTTGTGGGCCAGGTCCCCAGTTGGGGGTGTGAGAGAGGCAACCACACATTAATGTTTCCCTCCCTCTCTTTCTCCCTTCCTACCTGTCTCTCTAAAAATAATTAAGTAAAATCTTAAAAAAAAAAAAAAAAAAAGAGAGAGAGAGAGAGTGAAAAGAAACAGAAGGCAACAAAGTAGTAAGATGTGGCTAAAGCAACAGCTCTGCAGATCTCTAGGTCTAGAAAGTAGCCAGAAGCCACTGGGAGTTTTTCCTCCTCTGCTGTGACAAAGCACTCCACGTGTGTCATGGGAGCTGTGACTGCTGCCGATGTTGCTGCTTACAGAAACCTGTGTAACGTTATTATTGATGAGATTAGCAGAGGAAACTGCACATGCATACTGCATCAGATACTGGGCCAGCTGCAGCCCCACAGCACTTTGGGGTAGGAGTTTCTAGCCACAGAGGCCTAGTTTTGGACCAGGGCTCTGGATGACTAGAGGAGGGAAACCACAGAACTGCCAGACTGGGAGGGGTGAGAAAGACTCGCAAGAGAAAAAAATCTCCCACTGAAAAGAAATCTGCAGATGAAAAGCCCAAACCATCTGATGAAAATTAACATTAAGGAAAACAGCCAAGAACAAAATTCACTGAAAATAACTAAAAAATCTGGGCAAATATTTTAAAAATCTTCCTAAATGGACCCTAACCTAGAAAGAAAGAAGGAAAACTCAGGAGAAAAACTTACTGATGGCATGAAAGGGCCCAGAGAGTCACAGCACTGAAGATGACTTCTGCTTTGAGTCCATTTATCGAACTACATGAACCTAAGCACCAGTTTTTACAATCTTGTCCCCGAAGAAGGAAAATTGAACTCATGCTAAGAGGAGACTGTTCTACAAAGCTGAGACCACGAAGGTCTGGCTACTCCTTAGTGTTAAGGGTGAATTAGAAATACCACACAACTCTCTCATCTACGGGGACTGCTAGAAAAATGATCCATCTCAAACTGTGGCACGTTCAGGCTGGGGAGAATTTCCATGAGAATTTGGCCTTGAAGCAGGTTTGCAGCCCAAATTTATGTTATTTTGGTAGTCCACAAAACCTCACATCATGAATTGAAAATGGTATTGGTCTAATAGGGCCTCCAGATGCTTGACACAATCTAACTTTCATGAAAGAAAACTTCTTTCATTTCAGGCCTTTAAAAATTACCATGTCACAATATTAAAAATTACTAAACATCAGAGAAATAAGACCCCATAGTGAGAACAAGCAGAATCAACCTGAAAAACTATAGACATTGGAATATTCAGGCACAAATCAAAATAATTTTGGTTAATATGCTTCTATACTACACAAGGGATAAATAATGAGCAAATCACAAGCAGAGTTGAAGAATCAAAGAGAATGCCCACAACAAAAAATATAATAATTGAAATTTAAAAAAGTTAACAGATGTGGTTAACAGCAGGTTAGACAGCGCTAAAGATAATATATTGTGAGAACTGAGTAAGTTAGGCAGAGTGACTATGGAAAAAAAATGGTTAAAGGTGGATAGAGTAAAAAAGTCTAACATGAGTTATATAAAAAGAAAATAGAGCAGAAGCAACTATTTAAAGAGTGTCTGGAATGTTCTAGCAAGTCACCTCACAGATTCAAATCAATCAAGATAATGAACAGAAATCCATACTGAAACATATCATTGTAAATTTACAGATTGCAAAAAGCTCTTAAAAGCAGCCAGCGAGAAAGGAACAATTAGACGAACAGCTGACTTTCTAGCAATAAACATAGAAGTCATAAAAGATTATTTTTTAATATGCCAAAAGATTAATGTTCAATCTATTATTCTATAACAAAGATTAAAATAAAGACATTTTGATCAAGCAACAACAGAATCTGCGATCAGAAGACTCCCCACTTAAGAGCATTATAGAGAGTGTACTTCACTGGGGGGGGGGGGCGGTGGGATGGGCAGAGGAGGGAGGGCAAAGGGGGAAAAATTGAGACAACTGTAATAACAATAAAAAGTGATCAAATAAATTGAAAAAAATATAATGTACTTCAGGCAGAAGGAAAGTGAATCCAGATAGAAGTCTGAAACACAAGAAGGAATAAAAAAAGAAGAAACTAGTAAATAAGATGGAAATCTGAGTGAGCCTGGCTTTCTCTCATGAGAAATCCTTAGTGCCTGAAATGAAGGGGGGGGGGTTCTCTAAAGAAAATTAGCTCTTTCAAGCATTTGGAGGCACTACTTATCAAGTGGTTAAAACAAAGCAAAGGATGAATGCACATTACAATCGTAGGAGCCTGTATTAGTTAGGATTTGCCAGAGAAAAAGAACCAATAGTATACAATACATATAAATGGAGAGAGAAAGAAAGAGAGAGAGAGAGAGAGAGAGATGAGATTTATTATAGGAATTGGCTCACATGGTTATGAAAGCAGAGAAATCCCATGATCTTGAGTTAGCAACCTGGAGAATCAGGAAAGCTGGTGATATTATCCAGTTCAAGTCACAAGGTTGGTGGTATGAGTCCTTCTTTGAGTCAGAAATTCCTAAAACCAGGAGCACTGCTTTACTCAGTTCACCAATTCAAGTGCTAATCTCTTCCAGAAACATCTTCACAGGCACACCCAGAAATAATGTTTTACTAGCTCTCTGAGTATCCCTTACCTGAGTCAAGTTGACACACAAAATTAACCAGCACAGGGCCCAATTAACATTTACTGAATGAATGTAAGAATTAATGAATATTTAAATGAGCTCTATTAATTTATAGTGAATTCTAAAAACTGACTTAAAAGCCATTTCTGATTTGCAGTTTGTTCGGCCAACAATATACTGGCTGAGGTAAAATAAAAACAAAAGCAAAAAAGAAAACAAAAAAAAAACCCCCAAACATACAAACAACAAAAACCCAAGAGATTAAACGTCAAGGAGTAAGCATGTACTCTTCTTCCACAGACCATTGAAATTGAAGTGTTTTTACATCCTTGTTTGGGATTAGGTTAAAAATAATTGATTAACTTCATTAACAAATTAAGGATATATGGTATAATTTCTGTAGTGGCAAGTAGAGGTTACTAGAAGTCTCTTTTATTTATTTTTTAACTGTATATTATTATGTTGTTACAGTAGTTCCAGTTTTTTCCCCTTTGCTCCTCTCTGCCCAGCACCCCCTCTTCCCTCCAGCAATCCCGCCCCCTTAGTTCATGTCCATGGGTCGTGCATATAAGTTCTTTAGCTTCACCTTTTCCTATATTATTCTTAACATCTCCATGTCTATTTTGTACCAACCAATTATGCTTCTTAGTCCCTGCACCATTTCCCCATTTCTCCCCTTCTCCCCTCCCAGCTGATAACCCTCCAAATGATCCCCATACCTATGATTCTGTTCCTATTTCGGTTTGCTTACTTGGATTTTGTTTTAATATTTTAGATTCAGTTGTTGATAGTTGTGAGTTTGTTGTCATTTTAGTGTTCATGATTTTGATCTTTTTCTTAAGTTGGTCCCTTTGACATTTCAAATAATAATGGCTTGGTGATGATGAACTCCTTTAGCTTCACCTTGTCTGGGAAGCACTTCATCTGCCCTTCCATTACAAATGATAGCTTTGCTGGATAGAGTAATCTTGGTTGTAGGTTGCTTTTCATCACATTGAATACTGCTTGCCAGTCCCTTCCTGCCTGCAAAGTGTCCTCTGAGAAATCAGCTGATAGTCCAATAGGCAACCCCCTATAGGCAACTCTCCGCCAGTCTCTTGCTGCCTCCAGGACTCTGTCTTTATCTTTCACTTTTGGCATCTCAATCATGATGCATCCTGGTGTGGTCCCCTCTGGATTCAGCTCGCCTGGGACCCTCCATGCTTGCCAGACCTGTATGTCCATCTTCTTCGCAAAATTTTGGAAGTTTTCCTCATTTTTTTCAATTCTTGCTTCCTCATTTTGCATTGGTTGACTTTTTTTCTTCCTTATGTTCCAAATAATTGATTTGAGCCCCAGTTTCGTTCCCTTCACCATTGGTTTTGTGTGGATTTTCCTGTCTCATTTAGCAGAGCCTTCACTTCTTCCCTTATGCGTTGGTCATACTCAAGCATATCTGTCAAGCCTGTGAGCATCTTTATCACCAGTGTTTTGAACTCTGTGTCTGTTAGGTTGGCTTTCTCCTCGTCTGTTAGGTTGGCTATCTCCTTGTCACTTAGTTCTCCCACTAAAACCTTTATCCATTCCCTCTTTTGGGCCATACTTCTCTGTCTCCTCCTCTTGACAGGCTCCTGTGTTTGTTTGCCTCTATGTGTAAGGTAGAGCTGTTGCTCCTGTTATGTTGTAAGGGGCTGAGCCTTAGGTATTCATCAGTACAAGTGACCCATTTCACCACGTGTGGCGCTGTGTGGGGGGGAGGGGTCAGAGAGGGAACAATGCCACTTGCTCAGCACTGGCCCCTTTTCCAGGCACTTCTCCCACTTCCATATGGGACTGGCACCTCTCTAGCTGTTGCCCTGGCTGTTGTTCTCAGAATGGGTGGGTATGCAGATGTCCAGGACTGTGGGGGCCCTTTAAACAAGCGGACTCTGCTGAGTGACCAGCAGTTTTTCCTCCACCCCAACTCCCAGTGGTTTGTACAGTCCGAAGCAATGAGGCTTTATATTCCCCAGCGCTGGGACTGTGAGCTGTGCAGTCTGGTCTGGTCTGGGGCTGGGAACACTCCCCAGGTGTCCCTCCCAACTTTTTGAAACTTGTGACTGTGCTTTCCACCAGCCTGTCACTGCTGCTGCTGCCAACACTGCACTGCATCCTCTCCGCCCTGGCTCTGCGCCTCCTACCTGTCTGGATGGGTATTTTTCTTTATATTTTTGTTTGTTGGACTTCAATGCAGCTTTATTTTCTGGAACTTGTGGTTGTCTCTAGTTTTGAGGTAGTTGTATTCCTTCTTAGTTGTGGAGGGAGATGCAGTGTGCCTGTCTAGGCTTCCATCTTGGCTGGAAGTCTAGAAGTCTTTATGTAATAGGGCAGAGGTATTTTGTGTGGGAATAGTTGCAACCACTACTGAATAAAGCCATGATGAAATTTCCTTTATTAGGCCCACGCAGAGGCTTTTAAATGCTGAACTGTTGATCTGTTTTTATTTTGTTTACTCATTTTTGGCCAACACTTAAAAACAGATTTCATATCCTCTTCTGAGCCTGCATTTCTGATTGGCAGTAGTACACTAACTTTAAAAAGGGGTATAAGGTCCCAAGTGGAATTTAAGTATTTTTAGTCTTTGAGCAAAAGGTAAATATAATTACTTTATACTTGAATAAACTAAAGAATACATTGTATAATTCCTGGGGACCCGCTAAAGTTTTTTTAAAGAATATAGGGTATATAACTTCCAACATCAATAATATAAAAAAATAAAGGACAATTATACAGAAAACAAGAAAGTAGATAAAAAATAGAAAAAAGAAGAGAAACAGAATGTTGAAAATTGATCATTACCTTAAATATAGTGGACTATATGCTATAATTAAAAGACAAAGGTTGTGTGACTGGATTTTAAGAATGAATGTGTATACCACAAGAAGATTAAAAGTATAATAGTGTAAAACTATGTACCATGTAAATATTAACCAAAAGAAAGTTTGTTCACTGTATCAAACAAAATAAATTTTAAGCAATACTAGAGATAAAAAGGGTCACTACAAAATAAAGCTCAATTTAACAGGAAAATAAACTAAATTTATACATAATATAATCCCAAATTAAAGAAAAGTTGAAAAAATTACATCTATAAATAGACAAATTCATCATAGTCAAAGATTTTAAAACTTTTCTCTCACTAACTGATAAGGAGAAAAAAAATCAGTAAGGCAACAGAAGATTTGAACAACACAGTTAAGTAACTTGATCTCAGGTGTATATCTTTTGCATGAAGGACTTGTTTTAGCATTTCTTATAGTGCAGGTCTCCTGGTGGTAAATTCAGAAAATGTTTTGCGTTTGTTTTGAAAAGCATTTTTACTGGGAATATATTTCTAGGTTGACAGATTTTACTTTCAACACTTTTTAAGAAAATCTTATGTGATCCTTATCTTTGTTCCTCTGTATGTGATATCTTTTTTATCTGGATGCTTAAAATTTTCTCTTTATTAGTGGTTTCTCTTTATTAGTGGTTTCTCTTTATTAGTGGTTTTTCTCTTTATTAGTGGTTTTGTAAAACTTACAAAGACAACAATTTGATTGTTGTCTTTGTAAGTTTTATTCATATATCTTATACTTGGAGTTTGTTGAATTCCTTGGATCTGTATGTCTATAGTTTTCAAGTTTGGAAAATATTAGGCCTCTTAACATTGTCCCATAGATCACTGGTTTCTATTGCTGTCTTCAAATTTGTTGATCTTTTCATCCGCTATTTCTGATCTGCCATTAATCTCATCAGCATAATTAAAGAAAAGATTTTATATATTTATTTTTTAGAGATAGGGGAAGGGAGGGAGAAAGAGAGGGAGAGAAACATCAATGTGTGAAAGAACCATTGATCAGTTGTTTCTTGCACATGCGCCAACTGAAACCAGGCCCGCAACCCAGGCATGTACCTGACTGGGAATTGAACCTGTGACCTTTCGCTTTGTAGGAGGACACTCAACCAACCCATGCCAGTCGTAATTTTTATCCCAGATAGTGTTCATTTATTTAGTTCAATCGGGGTCTAGTCAATAGATTAGACGAACTTTTTGAATATAGTCATATTAACTGTTTTAGTGTCCTGTCCTATTTCTCACATCTGTGTCAGTTCTGGGTTCTGTTCTGACCAGCTATTTTATTCACTGTGATCATGCTTTCCTGCCTCTCTGTATGCTTGGTAATCTTTTATTGGATGCCAGACACTGTGAATTTTACCTTTGTGGGTATTTGATTTTTTTGTATTCCTATATAGCTTTGAGTTCTTTTCTGGGATACAGTAGATTTATGTGGAAATTATTTGACTTTTTCAGGCCTTGCTGTTATGATTTGTTAGTTGGTAGGAAGCAGCACTCTTGTCTAGTATTGATTCCACATCCAGGAGGTCCTTTTTTTTTTTTTTTTTTTTTCATTCTTCTTGACCACATTTCAGGTGGACATTGGGAACTATGTACTATTAGAGGACCAATAAACTTTCTCAACCTGCTATCTAATACAGAAAGTTGGGGTCTGAGAGTCATTTTAAGTCTTGAACAGTCATGAAATTATAGTCCAGGCTCACGGTTTCTTTTGACAGTACAACCATCTCAAAAATTATGCTTATTTATATGACTCCAGCATTGAGCCAATAGTTTTACCCACAATTTTAGTCATACTCCCCACAAGTCCTCCCCACAGTTGAGTACCTTGAGCACATCAAGCATTAGTAGAAGACTGACACTTCAGCACCTGTTTCCCTAAGCCATTTTGTCTATCTGAACAGATTTACTAAGCATTAGCATCTCCAATTCCTAACAGATTTACTATTTAGGATGTGGGAATGGTGAATCAAAATTTCTGGGAATTCTCATGAATTTCCAAGTTATACAGAATTACCATTCTGTATTAGAACACTATTCTTAATAAATTTTTTAATAGTTGTGAGTGACCATAATAAACAGCCCTGTCCAGGTAGCTCAGTTGGTTGAAGTGTCATCCCATTCACCAAAAGACTGCAGGTTCAATTCCCAGTCGCAGCACATACCTAGGATGCAAGTTCCATCCTCAGTTGGGGGACATACAGGAGGCAACCAATTGGTGTTTCTCTCTTACATCGATGTTTCTCTCTCTTTCCCTTCCTCTTTTTCTCAAATCAATAAACATATCGTAGGGTGAGGACTTAAAAAATGAAAGAAAAAAACCAACCCAAATATTTTTGTTATACTAAATGTTTCAGAAATGTTGATTAAAAATATAATTTTTAGTATGAACAAATTATATATTTCTTTTGTTACTAAATTTATTGGAGTGACAATGGTTAATGAGATTATATAGGTTTCAAGTATACATTTCTATGACATGAGGTCTGTATATTGCATTGTGTTCCTGCCACACAAAGTCAAATTGTTTTCCATCACCATATATTTGGCTCTCTTTATCCTTTACTTACCCATAACCCCTCTTCCCTCATAACCACCATATGGTTGTCTGTGTATATGACTTTGTTTTATATCCCACATAAGAGTGAAATCCCACATAATGTGGTTCTTAGCTTTTTCTGACTTATTTTGCTTAGCATGATATTCTCAAGATCAATCTATGTTGCAATGGCAGTATTTCATCTTTTCTGATGTCTGAGTAGTATAACATTGTATATATGTACCACATCTTCTTTATCCAATCATATATCAAAGGACACTTTTTTTTTTCCCATGTATTAGCCACCGTGGATAATGCTACAATGAATGCAGGGGTGCATATATCTTTGTGAATAAATGTTTTCCTATTTTTGGGGTAGATACCCAGAAGAGGAATTGCTGGATATTATGGTAATTCTATTCTTAATTTTTTGAAAAACCAGCATATTGTTTTCCATAGTGGCTGTACCAGTTGAATCCCCACCAGCCATAATGAGGGTTCCCTTTTCTACACAATCTCCCCAACACTTGTTATTATGAGTCTTCCTGACAACAGCCATTCTAACAGGTGTGAGGTGCTATCTCATAATTTTGATTTGCATTTCCCTAACAGCTAGTTAAGTTGAGCATCTTTTCATATATCTGTTTGCTATTTATATGTCTTCTTAGGAGAAGTGTCTGTTCAGGTCCTCTACCTATTTTTTATTTGGATTGTTTGTTTGGTGTTGAGTTGTATGAGCTCTTTATATATTTTGGATATTAACCCCTTATCAGAGCTATTGTTTGCAAATATCTTCTCCCATTCAGTTGGTTGCTTTTTTGTTTTGTTGGTTTCTTTTGCTGTGCAGCTTTTTAGTTGATGTAGTCCCATTCATTTATTTTTGCCTTTACTTCCATTACCTTTAGGGTCAAATTCATAAAATTTTCTGTAAGAACAAGGTCCATAAGTTTAAGAATATATATTACAATACCACTATCTCTACCTGATAAAGATGTCTGAGAACAAAAAAGTTATATAATAGAAAGTAATGTAAATGCCAAGTAAAAATCATTTTAAAAATTGGAAGTACCACATATATTCAAGTTATTCTTAAAATGAAATTTAAAATCACACAATTCATTAATCACCCTGATAGTCTCTGTTTTGTAATAAATATTCCAGACATAGAAAGTTCTTTGATATTTGATTAGTCAAATACTCAGAACTGTCAAAAACAAACAAACACCTTCAAGTTTGCTTTAGGTAACACGTGGCTTCATAGAAACTCTCTTTTTTTAATAATATAAATATTTTTTTATTTGTCCTGATTTTGATTTCCTAGTTGAAACTGATACTGCTTTTGTTGATTTAAAGTTTAGATCAGTTTCTGATTTCATCTCAGGATGTTCCACAACATTTACTTCTTTCTTGGAATTTCTTGTTAAAGTATTTGTAAAGTACAGTAGCCTTTAGTAAATAATCATACACTGGGAACTGCCAACAAATTTATTTGATAGTATTTGAATATAGTAGTTTGCTAGCCCCTGATATACAGCAATTAAAAACGTTCTTAAGGCAGTGGGTAAAATATTTAAAAAGTTTAAAACTATAGTTTATAGTTCCCAAATTTTCCACAAACAGCATTTTACTATAATATTTAGAAGGGGGAGCTATTTTAAGTACAGGTTGGTGAACCCCAACAGGAAAAAAAATCATGAGAAAGAAGAAAAAAGCTGGAGGTATCACAGTCCCTGACTTCCAATTGTATTACAAAGCTATGGTAATCGAAACAGTATGGCATTGGAATAAAAACAGACATATAGGTCAATGGAACAGAATAGAGCCAAAAAATAAAACCATGTGTATATAGTCAACTAATTTACAATAAAGGAACCAAGAATATACAATAGGGAAAGGATAGTATCTGCAATAAATGGTGTTGGAAAAATAAGACAGCCACATGTAAAAACAAAAACAAAAACTGGTCCATTATCTTACACCATACACAAAAATTAACTCAAAAAGGAATTAAAGACTTGAATGTAAGACATTAATCTTGGTGACGATTTTTTTTTCCATTTGAAACTAAAAGCAAAGGGAAATAAAAGCAAAAATTAATAAGTGGGAGTGCATCAAACCAAAGAGCTCTGCACAGTAAGAGAACCATTAAGAAAAAAAAAAGAAATTAAAGGACAACCTACTGAATGGTAGAAGCCATCTACAAACCATACATCTGATAAGGCATCAATACCCAAAATATATAAAGAACTCACACAACTCAATAGCGAAAGACAATCAAAATAAGCTCCAAACATTTCAATTAAAAATAGAAAGGGCCTTAAGGTTTTCCGAAGATGATATACAGATGGCCAATAGATCCATGAAAAAAATGCTCAACATCACTAATCATCATGGAAATGCAAATTAAAACCATAGTATCATCTCATACCTGTTAGAATGGCTATTATAAAAAAGACAAGAAATAACAAACAGGTGTTGGTGAGGATATGGAGAAAAGGGAATCCTTGTGCTCTACTGGTAAAATGTAAATTGGTGCAGCCACTATGGAAAACAGTATGGAGATTCCTCAAAAAATTAAAAACAGAACTCCCATATGATCCAACAATTCTAATTCTGTGTATTTATCTGGAAAAAATAAAAAACAATACTAACACTTGAAAAGACATATGCACTCCCATATTCATTGTGGCATATTTTCAATAACCAAAGCATGGAATAACCAAAGTGCCCATTGATGGTGTACAGCTAAAGAAAATGTGATATTCACTAGAATATTATTCACCTTTTAAAGAGTAAAATTGTGTCATTTGCAACATGAATAGGCCTTAAAGGCATTATTGTAAGTGAAACAAGTCAGACAAAGATAAATACCACATGATCTCACTTTTATGTGGAATCTAAAAAAAACAAAATTCCTGAGCTCATGGATACAGAGAACAAATTGGTGGTTGCCTGATCAGAAGGCTGGGTGGTGGTGGTGAATAAAATGGGTAATGGGGTCAAAAGGTACATATTTTGTTATAAAATGAGTAAGTTATGGGGATGTAAGGTAAAGCATATAGTTGATATTACTATATTGCATATTTGAAAGTCGTTAGGAGAGTGTATCTTGAAAGTTCTCATCACACACAAAAAATTATTTTTCTAACTATGTATGATGTTGGATGCTAAGTAGATCATTTGCAACAAGTACAAGTATCAAATCATTACATTACACACCTGAAACTAATGAAATGCTAATTTTACCTCAATTTTAAAAAAGGCAGAATTGAGTGAGTAGTATAGTCAATTTTTATGTTGTTTTTTGGAAAAGTCATATGACCCCAGATGTACTTGGGGCATTTTCTAGAAACCAAATTCCATGGTAACTTCTCTGATCAGCAGTTATTCAGGTTATTAACATCTGCAGCTACAACTTCAATTATAGTTTAATCCAATAATCTTCATAATGATGATACCTTATGTAATCAAAGAAGACTAAGTTACGCTTAGCATGTTATTTTAAATAGTTGATTTTATAATACATTTAACAAGCAACTAAAAGTTGCCTTTAGCTAGCTGTAAAAGTAATTTTACCCAGGATACCTCAACCTTCTCCCTGTTGTTGCTGCAGATGTTTAATTTCTTACAAAATGACCTAAGTATCTTTCAATGTATAGCTTTTAAGCTGAAAATTATACATTGCCATGTCTTTAATCTTTATTGTATTTTTCCATTTAGTCCCCTTGTACCCACTTCCCCCAGCAATCACCACACTGTTGTCCATGTTCATGAGTCCTTTTTCCTCAATTCCTCCACCCCTTAGCTCCACCCCACCCCACCCCCCGCTGTCATACTGCTCTCCATCTGAGTCTGTTCCCATCCCATTTTCCTTGTTCAGTTCGTTCGTTAGAGTCCACATGAGTAAAATCATACAGTATTTGTCTTTATCTGACTGGCTTATTTCACTTAGCATGTTTCCCAGGTCCATCCATACTGTTGCTAAGGGTAAAATTTTCTTTTTTATGGCCAAGTAGTAGTCCATTGTGTAAATGACCATCATTTTATCCACTGATCTATTGATGGACACTTGGGCTGCTTCCATGTGTTGGTGATTTTAAGTAATGCTGCAATGAACATAGGGGGAGCTTATGTTCTTTCAAATTAGTGCTTCGGGTTCCTTCATATATATTCCCAGAAGTGAGATCATTGTGTCACAAGGCAGATCCACTTTTAATATTTTGAGGTATTTCCCATACTGCTTTCCACAGTAACTGCACCAATCTGCATTCCCACAACAGTGCAAAAGGATTCCCCTTTCTCCACATCCTCACCAGCATTGTAGTTTATTGATTTATTGATGGTGGCCATTCTGAGAAGTATGAGATGGTATCTCATTGTGGTTTTAATTTGCACTTCTCTGATGATTAGTGACATTGAGCATCTTTTCATGTCTGTTGGCCATTTGTATCTTGTCTTTGGAGAAGTGTCTATTCAGGTCCTTTGCCCATTTTTTAATTGGATTGTTTTTTGGGTGTTGAGTTTTTTAAGAACTTTGTAAATTTTGGATATTAACCCCTTATCAGATGTACCAGTGAATGTTCTCCCATTTTGTGGGTTGTCTTTTTTATTTTGTTGATTTCCTTTGCTGTGGAAAACTTTTTAGTTTGATGTAGTCACATTCATTTTTTCTTGTTTCCCTTGCCTGGGGACATATATCTGATAAAAAACTGCTATAAGCAATGTCTGAGATTTTATTGCCTATGTTTTTTTGTAGGATTTTTATGGTTTGGGGTCTAACATTTAAGTCTTTGACCCATTTTAAATATATTCATATGTGGTGTAAGAAGATGGTCTAGTTTCATTTTTTGCACATATCTGTCCAATCAAGCCAGAAGGGAGTGGCATGAAATATTCAAGGTGATGAAAAGCAAGGACCTGCAACCAAGGCTACTTTACCCAGCAAGGCTACCATTTAAAATCGAAGGAGAAATAAGGAACTTCCCAGACAAGAAAAAGCTAAAGGAGTTATTAACACCAAACCAGTATTGCAACAAATGTTAAAGGGCTTGCTTTAAGAAGAAAAAGAGAGAAAGAAAGGAAAAAAAAAACAAAACAAAAACCCAGAGTAAACAATCTAACAATAAAAAAATGCCATGACATTAAAAATATCTAGCCCTGGCTGGTAACTCAGTTGGTTTATAGCGTTCTTCTGATATGCCAGGGTTACAGGTTGATTCCTGGTTAGGGCATATACAAGAAACAACCAATGAATGCAAAAATAAGTGGAACAATAAATTGATGATTCTCTCTCTCCCTTTATCTCTAAAACCAATTATTTAAAAAACAAATACAGAAGTCCTATTTAAGTCAGTAGGAAAGATATTGGAGTAACAATTTTGATGGAACAAAAAATGATTGTGCCAACCACAGGGTCAAAAATTGACATTACAGAAGGGTACAAAAATGTAATGATGTTAAAACTGCTAAATTATGTGAAGTACATCTTTATATTACATGTCTTTCCTATTAATAAAATGATTATCTAACCCCTCCTCTTGAGGTTAAATCCCTCAATTCCCAGTTAAAAAAATATCACCAGGTCGTTTTAGGTTAAGAAGTCCTCCATTCTATATACATATAATCACTATAAATAACAAACTATAATTGTACTATCAGTGGAAAGGTTTTTGCAAAAAATAAAAGATTTTAAAAAGCAGTACTCAATAGAAATGCTGAGAACTATAGGTTTGATAGAAAACAGTAACTTTAGAATCAGATCTTTAGTTCAAATCTTGGCTTTGTAACCTTAGGTTAATATTGACCAGATATGTGATCTCCTCATCTTTTTACTTATAGCAAAAACGAGGTAACTCATACCTTTCCAGTTCCTTTAAAAAATGTTCAGAATAGTTTTTAAAAAAGATTTTATTTATTTTTGTTTAGAGTGAGGGGAGAGAAAGGAGAAAGAGGGAGAGAAACATCAATGTTCAGCTGCCTCTCTCGCGCCCCCCACTGGGGACCTGGTCCGCAACCCAAGCATGTGCCCTGACTGGGAATCGAAATGCGACCGTTTGGTTCGCAGGCTGGCACTCAATCCACTGAACCACACCAGCCAGGGCTAGAATAGTTCTTAAAACTTCCATAAGGTAAAACAATTCCAAAATCCCCTGTAAAACATTGGAGAGATGCAAAGGGGAAGAAATAACACAAATAAATATGGCATTTAGATTTTCAATGTGAATTAAAAGTACATGCCACAAAATCAATATAATCAAATTAATGTCATTGAACTCCACTTTTAATCTATCATAATTCTACTGCTAGATAACAGGGAACCATAATAGGAAAGGCACTAGTCATTAGTTAATTCTTAGGCAAATAGTCACTAATGTGCATTACTAGCTTTCATAGTCATATCAAGGGAGTCTAAACACTATAAAGCAGGAGTAAACAAACCACAGTTCAAGGGTCAATCCAGCCAATAAAGTTTTACTGAAACACAAATAGGCTATTATTTACATACTTATAGCTCCTTTGATGCTACAAGACTTGAATAATTGTAACCACAGGGCCCACAATTAGCACCTGAACTCAACAGAAAAAGTTTGCAGACCACTGTTCTAAAGCACTGATACATAAAGGTTTGGTTTGCTTCCTGAACTGTTTGTTCCTGATCAGAAATAAGATAAGGATACTGTGTGAGAACATAAACCAATTAGGTTACTACATAGTCTATTTCAACTATTTTTTTTTTCATTGCCAAAGTTTCTCAGTGAAGGACTTATAGTCTGGTACACATTCTCTCACAGTGGATAGTATAAACACACTGAACAGCTACTTTGAATACCACTACTATAAAGGTATATAGAGGCAGAAGGAACAAACCCAGAGCTCAAAAGGCATTATAGTGTTGGAGACTTATGTTGCCACAGTGCTCTAGGATTTTGTAGCATAGGCATGACAACTAAATGAATGAGATTCATAAAATGGTCTTGACATAAGACTTTTCTACTCCCTCCTCTTCCAAGTTTTAAATTACTCCCAAAATCTTTTCTGCCAAATAGATTTATTCAACAAGGTGAAGCTAAATAGGTCTCTTCTCCCTATCTTTTCTTAGAAGCAGGAAAGATAAAAATATTTGTACTTCCACCCCTCCCCCATATTCAAGAAAATAACTTGATAATATATATTTTGCCTATTGAATCTCTTTGATTTACTGATAGAAAACTATAATATTAAATTATATTTCTCTTGAAGTGAAAGGATTTAGGAAAAAATTATTCTCTGTAAATATTAGTAGTATTTCCCCCTATACTTTACTAATGTACCCCTGGCTGGTTTGGCTCAGTGGATTGAGCGTCGGCCTGCGAGCTAAGTGTCGCTGGTTCGATCTTCCAGTCAGGGCACATCAGAGAAGGAAAACTCTGACTCCAAAAAACCTCCGCTGCCTTGCGGCATACCTCTTCAGGGGAAAGGCTAAGGGAGTAAACCCCGACAGAAAATCCGGAGCCGGAGTCCCTAAGGCGGTTTGACGTTGTAGTCAACACCGGCAACTCCTGCGGCGCACCTGAAGCCAAGCTGTATTGACTCCGTCTTTCCCTTGGACCCTTCAGCTGCGAAGAGAGGGGGGGGTCTGCTGCATGGGCAACAGCAGACCCTCCATATCACCCTGCCCAGGCTCTGTAGCTTCAGCTTCACTGGAGAGGACACTCCAGCGTCATCACAAGATGTCGATTCAACACGGGAGGAGACAGATACCGTGTCACTCCCGAGTCGGACTGCACAGCCATTCTCGGCGGTGCAGATAGACTCTTAAGAAGCTACACCATCGTCTCTCGAGACGGACGGCTGCCGACGACTTTACTAATGTAAAATATACCATACATCAAATTAAAGAATACAGAAAGAAATCCTACCACTAATTTTAACATGAAATTTCCTTGAACAAGTATACAGTTTCTAAAGGCGCCAAAAGTAACCTGATTCGAGCAGTTTTCTGAAAAATAAAATTATTCAGGGACAGAATTTTATTACAAATATTTACTCAAAAACTATATACAGCAGAATTTTAATACACATTTAAAACATTTAATATTCAGTGAAACAAAATTTAAGAATTCAAAGCACATTTTAAGAAGTAAAAATGTAGCATTTTAAATAAGTTTATTAGTACTTCAAAAGCAAACTACTGTTATTCATATTATTCATTTCTAGATCCTTATTTCCTAGAGGATAAAAAACAACTGAAAATCAACTTAGTGGCCATCTTATGGATAGATTAGACCAAATATCCCAAACTAATTTTTACATCACTGCTTTAGGTCCCTTTGATGTTTCTATTTTACAATTAAAGGAAAAGTCACTTAAATATGGCTGAATTCATGCCAGGACATGTTTTCAGTTTGCTGCTTTACAATATCTACATTATACCACACTTTGGTTTGGTTTCCAGACCATTTTTGAGTCTATTTCTAAAGATCATTAAAACAATATTAAAAGCGTAATAGCTACAGGAGTTTCAACAATTGATTTCTACTTTATACAACTAGTACATCAAGGGATTTCTGCACAGCTCACACTGACAAAAAACACAAATATAAGTTTGTATTTTAATAATTTCACTTTCACTGAAAGTTTAATTAAGGTAAGCTTACAGCCTGGCAGGCTAACATTTGTATGGAGGTACATGGATTCAAATATTCTGTTTACATGCTTCAGACAGCCTGGAATGTTATATTAAATCCAAAGTTTATGTTCATTCATAAACTTCAATAGTTTCATTAATTTCACACTCTAAGCATTTATCAGCATCATACCCAAAATAAAGCTTTCATTAACAATGCCAATTAGCCATTATTTTAAATCAATTATTCCCAAAAGGTATGTGATTTCCAACTTTCTTCCTTTAAGTTGAGAAGGATATATAAGTAATAAAAATTTTTAGCTTAGAACTGAGAGGTTTCAATACTTTATAAATATAACTAATATTCTATTTATCAATTCATATTGGCGATCAAGTTCGACTTCCATGAGAACTGTTAAATGAAGCTTTCTATTTTAAACTTTCATTAAAATCCTATTTATCTTGAAAATCCATACTAATCATGCTATTATTGAACTAATTTCTGTAGTAACCTAGGTTGTTCAAATAAAGTGTATGAATGACCTCCCTCACATTTTTCTATTTTTGAAGTCTGTAACAGCACCACTGAGCTCACCTGATAGCACTGTTCCAAATGCTCTTACCACTTGTGCACTAGAACCGAGAATGACTTAATTTCAACTTTTTTCTTTTTCATCTGCCATATCTACCGTTGTCTCTGTTGTGCTAGGGCTATTTTCCCCAGGAACATCATCCATTTGATCAGACGCTACTTCATCAGACTTGGCTGAAGGATCACCACTACCTTTCTGAAGAATCTCTGTGGCTTCATACTCAAGTACCTCTGATGGAGTCAGAGGTTCCAGATGAATACTGCCTTGCTCACTAACATCAGAACTAACAGATTCAGGTTCAACTCTTTTTCTCAAAAACTGATCAATGCTAACATCACCAGATATTAACCGCAAATCCTTAATATTCTTTGAAGAAAACCTGACTTCACTGGAGTTTTGATCTTTAATCTGATCACATGAAATTATGTTTTCTGAACTTTGGCACATTTTCAATTCTGTTTCCTGATAAATGTGCTCAATTTGTTTTTCCTTTTCCACTTTATTTTCACTAATATTTGAATCATAACTGGAGATATTCTTTGAGTGAGTTTCCTTGTCTTCAAGACAGGTATCATTTTCCTTATCTGAAACTATTATGCTTTCTTCACTTTTTGTTGCTGATGTGCCTTCAAATGAATTTGCCTCACATCCGTCTTTTTCTTCTTCTGAAGAAGCTTTATCATGTTGACTGAAAAAAAAAAAAAGCGACTTATTATCAATTCCTTCATAATACAACGTTTTTGAACATTATCAAAATAAAGACATGCTCTAAATAATTTTTTAAAGTTAAGGCTTACTTGCCCACCAAAAAGAAAAAAAACAAAATAAAATTCCAGGTCCACAGTCCTTATCACAATGTTGTAATTTAGGAGGTGGCCATTTTTGAGGCAAGAGAGTGCAAAACTCCAGAATTACGTATTAAGAATAGACCTGTAAAGTTTATCAAATGGTTTCAGTCCTGGTTACTATTTTCATCTCTTAACATCCTTGCTTGATTTTAGTTAAAATGAAAGCATTCTTATTAATTTCTGAGAATACTTTAAATAAAGAATAAATACATATGGAAAAAAACTTTTTCCTTTATAATATATATATTCTCTTACGGTTACAGTATCCCTATGCAAAATCATATAAGCATTCACAAACAATTCCCTAATTTTTAACAGCCTAATTTAAGAAAACACAAAACCATGCCTGAAAAAACTATGTAAAATATATAGATGTATGTTTGTACATATGGTTATGATTGTGTGTGTCTGCATGTTTACTTTTACCTTGATGTGTTAACAGAAAATACTTTGTGAGTTATAAAACATTAGAACTAGAAGATTCCGAAGAGGATCTCCAGCCTAGATGTACAATACTCATTTTAGCAAAAATTAACTTAATGATAACATGCCTTATTTCTTACATTAATCTACCTGGAATTTAGACATTTTTGTAATGAATTGACAAATATAAAAGCAATAGTATCAACTATTTATTATTTACTAAATTACATTTATAAGGCTATTTCTCTTCTAGATATTTTGTTATGATCTGTTTTTAGACTGACAATTATTGAGCCAATACCAGACTGTCTTAATAATTATAGATTAACAAGGTACTTTATTATCTAATAGAGCAAATTGCCTGCATTTTCTACTCTTCTCCCTAAATTTAATCACTTAATAACGTAAAGGATATTTGTACAAGGATGTGCATTAAAACAATGTTTCAATAGTGAATACAGAAACAACCTAAAATCTAACAATAGGGCAATAATTAAAACAAATTATGGTATTAGTAAAAAGAAAAATATAAATTTTAGACTTTGTCAGTTTCCAAACCAAATCCCATAAATTTGGAAAATGGCCTATCATGCAAGTTATTAATATATTATTTTCTATCCCAGTAAATTTTTGTTTTTATTTAGATCTTGCACACTTCTCATTTTTGTTAATACTGTGAATTAATACTTTAGTCCATTATATTTTGTAATCACATGTTATTGTATATAGGAAAGATTCTTAGCTCATTTTCTTCCACGTTATAGGTCAATTACAGCACCTCAAAAAATTATATTTTCCTCATTTAAATTTGTATAATTGTTATTTTTGTCCAGCTCTTATTCGACTAACTACAATTTACAGAAAATGTTAAATAACAGACAAGACTAGTCTGCTTTTTCTCTTTAGTTGAATATTAGTAAATTCTTTCCCCTCCTTTCCAGAAGTCTAGGAAAAATGCCAGGTGAAAAAAGGGCTAGATAATTTTTCTAGTTAAGTCTAAGGAACAATAAGGCTTTACTCCATAAGTTGCTTTTTTAAGGGCAATAGATTCATTAATCTCACCAAATTAACAAGCAACCTACTGTAAAATATACAGTATAGAAAGAAATGGAGAAATCACTTAATTTAAATGGCAAAATAAAATTATCTTTATCTGGAAAAAAGTTCTAATTAGAATAGTGGAATTCTTTTACTAAAAGATTGTGAAATGTCATGTTCTTTAGTGGTCTACCTAAACATTAAATGTTTAAAAACCAATTTCTAAATTTTGAAACTTTTAAGTTGAGATGCCACCACATAAGTACCGTTAAAGCTTTTTGAAAATAATTTATATGTAAAAAAGTATTTTAAAATTACCTATTTGCAATAATTGTCCTTTATGTTGTTAACTTGTAGCATCTTTTAACTGTTTTCATTTAATACAGGCAATTAAAATCTGTTAACATTTTACTTACTAGTATGTACTTTAAAATTTTTAACTTTATACTCCACAAGTATAAAAGTACTTCAAAACTGAAGATCTGTAGTATAATCCTGTTGTACTAAAATTTCAAAACATTTTAAGTTAAAAGCTATCACTAAAAGCAATACCATATACAAACATTTAAATAGTCCTTTACTGATTAACTAAAATAAATGCAAAACAAGTGCCATTTATATATTTGGTTTCAAGAGATTCAGCTTTCCTGGCTGGTGTGGCTCAGTGGATTGAGCGCCAGCCTGCGAACCAAAGGGTCGCCGGTTCAAATCCCAGTCAGGGCACATGCCTCATTTGTGGGCGTGCGAGAGGCAACCACACATTGCTGTTTCTCGCCCCCTGTTTCCCTTCCTCCCTCCCTAAAAACAAATAAAATCTAAAAAAAAAAAAAAAGAAAGAAAGAATATAATCTGGCAATTCAGAAATTCTTTTGAACTCCCATGGAAATAATAAATATCGACAATAAAAATAAATTATTTTTTAAAAAGAGACTTTTTCCATATATTTACCTTTCAGAATTTGATGTTTCTGTTTCTCCTTCAGCCATATTAGGTCTTGCAATTTCCTGGAATGATTAATAATAATTTTCTTTTATATTCATGGATAAGCTTAACCTACTTTTATTATACCAAACTTTCTGGATAAAAGGAATTTAAGAGTGCAATCTTATACACCAAGGAAGTAGAAAAATAATTTCTTAATCAAATATACTAGAATAATTCTCATTATCAAAAGTACAATTAAAAGATTCTTTTTAAAGAAACCTATAAGAAATTCTTTGTACCACAAGTTTTTGAATCAAAGTCATAAAACAGTTATCCAGTTATAAGAATACCTGCTTTCCTTAGACTCTGTTTCAAATATGGGCCATAATTACAATCACAGTTCCTTGAACAACACGGGTTTGAACTGTGCGGGTCCGCTTATATGCAGATTTTCTTCAATAAATATACAGTTGGCACTCTGTATCCCTGGGTCTCGCCTCTGTGGATTCATCCGACCTCGGGTTAAAAACAGTATTTTCAATCTGCGGTTGGGAATCCACGGATGTGGAAGGCCAACTGTATGTAATGTTCTACGCCACTTAATATCAGGGACCTGAGCATTCATGGACTCTGTTATCCATTGTGTTGGGAGTGAGGTCCTAAAACCAAACCCCTGCAGATAGCTAGGAACAACTGTACTGTAGGTTTTTTTGGTTTAAGTCTAAAGTTATACACAAATTTTCAACCATGTGGGGGTTAGTGCCCCTAACACCCAGGTTGTTCAAAAGTCATCTTTACTTGAATAGAAAACTAGTTAAACACAACTTAAAGTTGAACAAGTGGCATTCACAGTATTTTTTTATACAAACATTAAGTGCAGACACTTTAAAAAGTTTCTGAAATTATCATTTCATATTGGAGTCATGGTAAGTGGAAGTAATATTAAATGACAAGCAAATTAAATATTTGCTTATTTCAAATCTTTTATGGGGAGGAATACAATAAAACTTCAGTAAGCCAGAGGTCAGTATAACAGTTTATAACAATTACTAATTATTGAGAACATATGATGCATGTAGTATGTTAAGAACTTTCCATTCACTATCTCATTTCATTCTCATATGCGATATCATGAACTCCACTTTTACAAATAAAAAATGAAAGTGCATAGGTTAAGTAGAAAACCTAAAGCAATGCCACAATAAGTGGTGAATCTCTAAACCATTATAGTGATGATCCAAGCCTGTGAAATTCATAAGTTTATTAATCATATAATTTATTTCTTCACTGTCACAAAACCCTGCTAAAATGAGGGCAAAGAAATAAAACATTTTCACTCATAGAGACCAAGTAAACAAGAAAGCAGACTTACTGTCAAAGAGGTTTCAACAAATTTTTAAATGGAAAGTGGCTGGAGGAGTGGAAACTGACTTCACAGTGTGGAGGAAGTTATAAGAAAACATCTAAGTGGGAAGTGTAAGAAGAGAATCAATTTGCCTAGGCAACTCAAGAAATCTGGTATTTAAAGGAATTCAGTACAATATTCAGTACATAAAAGGTAAAAATGAAGCACAAAGACTACTGAGAAATCTAAATGTTTTTTCTATAGATACAACAGATACCTACCCTTACCCTACCACAAAAGCTAAAGGTTAACTCTGAACTGGAGACAATCTAAAGTTGTGAACACCAGGAACAGCAAAAGGGAGGCATGAGACACAGAGAAAACAAACAAACAAACAACAAATAAATTAGTTAAAACCATAAACTGAGTAAAGGGACCCACAGTCCCTCTCCGGCCTGGATTCCAGAAGGCCAGCAGCCAGATGAATCACTCTTCATCCTATCGCCTCCAATTGGAATATAGATTTCCTCTTTGGAGAAAATTACTAGCCCCGAAAAAAGATTTTCCATAATGATTTTGAGCGCATACTCCCCAACAAAGAATCAGTCAGCTGAGCACCTGATTTCTTTTGTTAAAGTCCAAACAATTCCCATGCAGACTGTGCAGGTTGTACAGCACACTAATCCAGGGGGCGACCTTTACATATATAAATCGATGTTAACAGTTCTCCAAGACTGGCTCACAGACAACTGGGGCCTCCAAAACACTTTCAGGAGGCACATAAAATTAAAACAAGAGTAAAAATGCTGGCATCTTGTCACCAATCAAGGGAGTGGCTCCAAATCAAAATTGTATTAGTAATCATTGTATTCTTTATCAGCACACACCAGCAGTAATTTTATGATATATGATTCCTTGAGCTTGTCTTTTTAATATCCTTGTGACAAAGTAGGATGCATGCATAAAGCATTGATTGCTATTGCATACTGAAAATACTTGGGTCTGTGATGGAGCTGTGAGCTAAACCTAGCCACATTTTTTTCCATTTAACATCATTTTAATTGAAAAAAATGACTGTCAGACTATGGGTATTTAGACTTTGCAATTTAGTAGACATATTCTTGAAAATTAAAAAATGAGCCCGTAACTCCGAAGATAGCTATAGTATTTGTTGCCAATAATAAAATTCAAGCAAAGATTAAATTTTAGGAAAACTTGTATCCACCACTGATATAAGATTAATGATAATTTTAATGAATGTGATTACTTGATATTATATAATGAGAGATGTCAACACTTGGAAGATTTAAGTACCTCAGTCAGTGAACTAGTATTTTCCAAATGGCCAATGCTTGACAAAATCACCCATGTATAAGAGATTCAATCAAGGTGTAATAATAATAGATTTTCATGTAACAAAGTACAAAAAATGTAGTTATAAGGAGTCAGATTTTACATTGCAATAAATCTTTAAGAAAACTTCTACTTGTGGACTTTAAAAAAATATATATTTTATTTATTTATTTTTAGAGAGCGAGTAAGAGAGGGAGAAAGAGAGGGGGAGAAACATCAATGTGTGGTTGCCTCATGCTCGCCCCCAACTGGGGACCTGGCCTGCAACCCAGGCATGTGCCCTGACTGGGAATCAAATGGGTGACCCTTTGGTTCACAGGCCGGCACTCAATCCACTGAGCCACACCAGCCAGGGCCACTTGTGTACTTTTGATGTAGTATATGAAAGGAGAATAAATAGAATTATCTGAAAAGATTCTTGAAGTACTGGATGAGGCTGGTTATTTTTCACATATTTCAACCAAAACAACGTACCACAACAGACTGAATACAGAAACATGAGAATTCAGTTTTCCTCTATTTAACTAGACATCAAAGAGATATGCAAAAGAGGAAAACAATGTCGTTCTTTTAAGTTTGTTTTGGGAAACAGTTATTTCCCAGAAAATATATGGTATTTATGTTAACTTATGGGGGCTTACTATTCTTTAAGTAACAATGTTTTTTAAATTTCACACTTTGAATTTCTAATATGGTAAATATCAATAATTTTTTAGAGTACTAAAATAGTGCTCTCTGGAGTTGTGAGTGCACAACCTGCATGGCTATGCAAAACAGCCCTATACCGATCCAAAACCATAGGGCTTTCAATGAACTTTTTAGTGTTTCATTCTTTAATACATATGAACAGCTAAGGATCACCACACATTGAAGATATCCTTTAACATCAGAAAGATCAAAATCAACAAAAAAGAATAAAACAGGGGGCTTGGAGAAAACAGAGACATTTCTGGGAACAAAAGAAAATATATATTATGAATACATATTTAATATAGATAGGTATGAGATATTATTACATCTATTAAACAAGAAAAAACTGAAAATAGAATGTTTGAAGAACAAATAAAAAACATACAGAGATTTTCAAAATTAAATATATGGAAACCAAAATATTTTTTAGAAGACAACTAAAAAGAAAAAAGATGGAAGGCAAAAAGAAAATATCATATAATTAGAGGAGTTGATATAGGAAGTACAATATCACATCAATAGAAGTTTCCAGAGAGACAGAGACAGAGACAGAGAGAGAGGGAACAGAGAAAATGACAGTGAAATTTTTACCTAAGAAACAATACAAAAAACTTATCCCCACACAGAAATATCCCCATGACAAAGACTTAGCTAATGCCCACCATAGTGAATGAAAGAAGGATAGATGAATATGTCAGGAAGAAATTTCGAAACGCCAGAGATAATCATTAAAGTAGTCAGGGAAAAAAATAACCTAAACACAAATAGGAGCAAGAATGGCATCACTTATAAGAAAGTTATTTTCAAAATTGCACTGTAAAATTGTTTTCTATATATTTCAGCCAAATTATCATTTGAGTAAACACAGGTTTAGATATGTAAAGAATGAAAAAAGATATATCCCTTTTGAGGTGCACATTTCATCAAAATAAGGAGTAAACCAAGGAAAGAAGAATTAATGGTTCAGAAAACAGGACACCCAAAACAAGAAAGGAAAATTCTAACACAACAAACAATGTACCAGGCTTAGAGAGCAACTAGTTTAAATTGAAGCAGGTCTGAGAGGAGATCACTAGACATTTTCAATAATTTTTTTGAGTGTATGAACATCTGGAATGAGTACTTCCAAAACAGCAAATAAATCACAACATTTAATTAAAAAAAACAACAACAAAAAACAGCATTAGGTGCACATAAAACTAAACAAATAAATAAAAAGATGTATTTCTGAACTCCAGAAATATAAGATGAGGTATAGAAAAGAAAATGACATCACAATACACTTCCTGGCTCAGTATATATAATAATCTCAAAAATTGGGATGTAACTATGTTGGGATTAGTGCTATGCCAAGCCATATGGTACCCTGAATGAAGTAAAAGAAAAATGTGTACACCTATACACAATGTTTTGTAATATTTTTCTATTGAGGTAAATACAACATAAAATTTATCATCTTAACCATTTTTAAGTGTAGAGTTCAGTGGTACTAAGTATATTCACATTGCTGTACAACCACCACACCACTTTTTGCATCTTGTAAAATTGAAGCTCTGTTCCCAATAAAAAATAACTCCCCTTCACCCAGCTCCCGGGAACCACTATACTCTGTCTTTATTGTTTTGACTACTCCAAGCACCTCGAATAAGTGAAATTATACAGATTGTTTTTGTGTGACTGGTTTATTTCACTTAGCACAATGTCCTCAAAGTTCATCATGCTGTAGCATATTACACAATTTCCTTCCTTTTTAAGGGCGAATAATATTCCACTGTATGTATTTACATTTTGCTTATCCATTCATCCATCAATGGGCCTTTGGTTACTTCCATGTTTTAGCTACTATGAATACTATTGCTATGACGTGGGTGAACAAATAATTTTTTGAGTCCCTGCTCTGATTTGCTTTGAGTATATACTAGATCATAACTTTCTGAGGAACTGCTACACTGTTTTCCACAGTGGCTGTACCATTTTACATTTTTACCAACAGCACACAAGGGTTCCAGTTTCTTTACATCCTCATCAATACCTGTTGTTTTCTCTCAGACTAATGGTGTGAGGTGGTATGTGTCACTGTAGTTATGATTTACATTTCCTTAATAATTAGTAATCTTGTGCTATTGGCCAATTCTATATCTTCTTTGAAGAAATGTCTATTCAAGTCCTTTAGCCACTTAAAAAAAAAATCCAATTAGTTACATTCAATATTTTGTATTAGTTCCTGATGTACAGCATAGTGGTTAGAAAATCATATACTTTACAAAGTGTTTTCCCTGACATTTCCAGTAAATTGGAGTATTTTTGTTGCTGAGTTTTAACAATTCTCTGGAACTCTGGATCTTAATCCCTTAGCGAATACATGGTTTGGAAATATTTTATCCCATTCCGTTGTCTTTTTATTTTGGAGATAGTGCCTCTTGATATATTAAAATTTTTAATTTTCATGAAGACCAATTTTTGTTGTTGTTGTTACCTGTGCCTTTGGTGTGATATGCAAAAAAATCGCTGCCATATCCAATGCTGTTAAGCTTTTGGTCTATGTTTTCCTCTAAGAGTTTTATTTGATTTGGGTCCTACATTTAGGTCCTTGATATATTCTCAGTTAATGTTTATATATGGTGTCAAGAAAGGGTCCAAATAAATTCTTTCGCATGTGAACAGCCAGTTCTCCCAGCACCATTTGTTTAAAAGGTGGTCTTGGGTCCCCTGTCAAAAATCATCTGACCATATATGAGTTTATTTCTAGGCTCTCTAGTCTCTATCTTTGGCCTATGTGTCTATCTAAGTGCATACCACACTGTTTTGGTTACTATTACTTTGTAATAAGTTTTGAAATAAAAAAGTATGAGTGCTCGTTTTCTTCTCTGTTTTTCAAAATTATTTTTCGCTATCTGAGGTCCTTTGAGTTTCCATATAAATTTTAAGATGGGTTTTCCTATTTCTGCAAAACAGATTCCGTAAGTTTTACTATGTTGTATTTTGTTTTCATTATCTATTTTCTAATTTCCCCTGTGAATACTTCTTTGATCCATTTGTTGTTTTAAAGTGTGTTGTTTAAATTCCACAATCTTGTAAATTTTCCAGTTTTCCTTTTGTTGCTAACTTCTAATTTCATCCTGAGATGGTCAGAGAAGATACCTTGCATGATATCTTTTAAAATCTATTGAGACTTAATTTTGCCTTACCATATGTTCTACCCTCGAAAATGTCCTATGTGCACTTGAGAGGAATGTGTATTCTGTTGTTGCTGGGTAGTGTGTTCTATTTCTGTTAGATCTATTTGGTTTATTGTGTCAAGTCTTCTATTTCTTTACTCAGGTCTGAGTGGTCTGTGCATTATTAGTTGGTTATTGAAGTCTCCACCTATTACAGTAGAACAATATATTTTCCTCTTCAATTCTGTCAGTTTTTGCTTCATATATATTGGTGGTCTGCTATTAAGTTGTGTGTTTACAACTGTTATATACTATGTCTTCTTGCTGTACTGAATTTTTTATTAATACAGGGGTAGGCAAAAGTAGGTTTACAGTTATCAGTATGTGAAAGTTTATTCTTGTATCATTAATTATTGTATTTGTATTACAACTGTAAACCTACTTTTGCCTACTCCCACATATAACATCCTTTTTATTTGCTTGTAAACTTTCTCTGATTTACCCTCAGTTTGTGCTTATATTAGTAAAGACTTCCCTACCCTTTTTTAGTTATTATTCACATAGAATATCTTTTTCATTCTCTCACTTTCAACTTTTGTCTTTGGATCTTAAATAAGTCTCCTGTAGACAGCACATAGTTGGATTTTGTGGAGGTTTTTTTCCCCCCAACCTCTTGGAGACTTTAATCCATTAATATTTAAATTAATTGCTAGTAAGAAGGGACTTCTGCCATTGTGCTATTTGTTTTCATTTAGAGCTTTTTTGGATTTATTTCCTGTATTACTAACTTGTGGTTTTAGTCGATTTTTATGGTAGTGAAATGTTTAAATTCCTTTCTCATTACCCTTTGTTTATAATGTATAGCAATTTTCTTTGTGATTACCATGGGGATTACATTTACCATCCTAACATTATTATATGCCTATCTGAACTTATACCAGCTTACCTTCAATAACATACAACTCCATCTACACCCCTTTCAATTGTTGATCTCACAAAATTACAGCTTTATACATTGTGTGCCTCAAAACATAGACTAATTCTTTAAATGCAATACTATCCTAAATTATGTAGAAATAAGCTCTGGAAATACAAACCAAAGTTACAGTAAAACTAGCTTTGACACCAATAATTTATTTTCTTTAAATATTTTTGTATTTTAACCATGTAGAAAACAAAACATACAATTACGAACCACTGTTACAATAATACTAGCTTTTATAATTGCCCATGTACTTACTTTTATTAAGATTTTTATTTTTCTACACAGCTTTGAGTTAAAATGTAGTGTCATTTCATTACAATTTGCAATTTCTTGAGCATTTCTTGCAGGGAAGGTCTACTGATCACAAACTCCCTCAGGATTTATGTGAGATTGTCTTAATTTCTCCCTCACTTCTTAAGCATTCTTGCCAAATATAGGATTCTTAATTTTTTTCCCCTTTTTACCATTGTGAATATATTGGCCCACTGCCTTCCGACCTCCAATGTTTCTGAAGAGAAATCTGCTCAAAATTGTATTTAGGATCCCTTGTATGTGCTGATTCACTTCTCTCTTGCTGCTTTCAAGATTCATTAACTTTGGAAAGTTTGACTATAATGTGTTTCCCTGTTGGTCTCTTTGAGCTCATCTTACTTGAGGTTGATTGTGCTTCCTGAATGTTTATGTTCATTTCTGTCAACAACTTTGAGAAGTTTTCACTCATTTCTTCATATGTTCTTGGCTCATTTCTCTCCCTTCTCCTTATGGGCCTCCCACAAAGTGTATATTGGTCAGCTCCCTTAGGCTCTGTTTACATTTCTTCAATGTTTTCTGTTCCTCAAACTCAATCATTTCCGTTGCCTTATCTTTAAGTTTGCTGATTCTTCTGTCTGCTCAGATTTGTCTTTGAATCCCCCTAAGTGAAAATTTCATTTTCAGTTATTGTACTTTCCAGCTCCAGAATTTTTTTCTGGTTTCTTTTTAGGTTTTCTCGTTATTGAGATTTCCGTTTTGTTCACACATTGTTTTCTTGACTTCCCAGATATTCCTTTAGTTCTCTGGGCAGCTTTAAGACAATTGTTTTAATTTCTTTGTCTATCATCTCTGCCATTTGGTAATTTTCAGGAACAGTTTCTGCTGCATTTTTCGCCCTCTGGATGGGCCATACTTGCATATTTGTATGTCTTGAGATTATTTTGTTGAACACTGGACATTTGAATCTAAAAATGTAGTAACTCTGGGAATCAGTTTCTTATTCTTCAGTATTTGCAGTTCTTTTTATTACTTATTGTCTTGTTGTTGCTGTTATTGTTTAGGTTGGCTCTACCCACAGGATCAGCTTGCGGTGTAACGCTAAGGTCTTCTTAGGTCTTTTCTGAGCCTTTCCCTGGGTAGATGTAATCACTTTCTAATTTTAACTGTATATACAGTAGTTTTAAATGTCCTAATCTTTAATGTCTGACTCCTGAAAGGGGAAAAGGAAAAGTAAAGGGGGAAGTGCACTATTCCTTTAAATCCCCTGGAAGTCACTTTAGCTGGAAGGGGAGGGGGCATGCAACAATGGGGAGGTGCCACAATAATGATGGTCTACCTATTGGTCTGCAATGCTGTGATAAGCAACAATCAGTGATAAGAGCACGGGTCCCCATTATTTAGAGTACCGGGTCCTTTTCACCCACCTTAGCTCCCATAAGCAGTGGGGCAAGATGCTCCAGGAACATGTGTACAGATGCCTGCCATGTGGCTAGTGGTGGGCAATGGGTAGCTGCTATTATGCTAAATGCTTATATTGACCAAAATTAACTACAATTTATTGTCCAAGTCTTCCCGTGGAAGTCACATGCCTTCAAAAAACTCAAGTTCCAAAAACAGTTACAACAGACAGACTCTGCTGATGCAATTATTGCCCAGGTGAGGAGATAGATTGCTGGTGCTTTCTACTTTGCCATTTTTCCAGAACTCTAGGGAAAGGCTACTACGTAGAAAGTAGTTGAAAAATTGTAAAGTAGGTGTATTGAACTCACAAGAGTAGTTTAAATTAAATAATTTCAGAATTTATTATCACCTTTCCTGGCTTTAATGGAACCAAACACATCAATAATATTTTCAACATCCAAATCTTGATTTGGACGTTTTGAATTTGTTGGCTACCTCACATGTGGTATAACACTGATTGTTACACGTCCTGATTTGATCACTGTCAACTAAAACTGGTCTACCTGTCTGATCTTAAGAGCATTGTTCAGCAAGAAATCTCCAGCATGAAAGTTCACAAACCACTTTTGCCACATTTGATCAGTCATAGCACCTTCCCCATACACTGCACAAATCTTTTTTTACATTTCAGTTGCATTTTTACCTTTCTTGAAATAATAAAGCATAATATGCCGAAAATATTGTATATATTCTTCCATTTTCAATACCAAAATGGCTACACAAAAATTCATCAATTTTGATGAGTTTACTTTAAATGCACGCTGATATGACAGCTGTCACAATACAATCTAATAAAATTGTTTCGAATGAAGTTAAAAGACAACTAAGCACTACTAGAGCCATCTTATGGAAAAAACCAAACAAACTTTTTGGCCAACCCAGTAATAATAATAACCCTGAATGTTATATTTACAGTGCTTGTTTTATTTTTAAGATTTTATTTATTTATTTTTTAGGGAGAGGGAAAGAGAGAGAGAAAAAGAAGGAGACAAACATTGATGTGAGAGAAACATGATCAGTTGCCCCTCCTACGCACTCTGACCAGGGACTGAACTGTCACCAAGTCATGTGCCCCGGGAATCGAACTGGTGACATTTTATTTTGCCTGAGGATGCCCAACCAACCAAGTCATATGAGTCACGGCCACAGTGCTTGTTTATGATGGCTAAAGCATAGTAACTATATATCCAAAATATTTCACTTAAAAAAGAGGTTACCGTAAATCTTTGACAGTCTAAATGCCCCAGAAAAATTGTATCACCTGGAAAGGTTGATTTTCCAATGTACCAAATGTTTGAGGTTTTACTGATTTCAGAACTTTTAAATCATAAATTTATTTTCATTACTCATTAGTTGAACTAAATTAACAGAACAATGAAATACATACTGTAATGTATTTGTCCAAATAAAACCACCTTACAATTTTACTTAGGATTAGATATTTTTATAGCTAATAAAAATGAAAACCAAAATGACAATTTATTTCCTGGTAACATGCCAATAATTGTTATCGATGTATGCACATTGAATTAAAATATTTTTTAAAAACCACACCAATAATACTTTCTAATGCATAAACTTTTAAGGTATAAAATAAAACAAAATTTACCTCAGACACCGGTTTTTGTTCCTTAGTGGGAGCTTCATTTTTTAATCTTGAAAACAAAATAAGTATTGGATATTTTATAATTACAATGAAAAAATATAAAAGTTCTTTTTGCATGCTTAAAATAATTAAAATGTAATTCTACATTAATGTACATTTTATACTATAATAGTAAATGACCTCTGTAAATATTTTAGGAAAAAAGCAAAAATGCATTATAAAAAAAAAAAAAAAACCCAGCAAATTCAATAAATGTGCTAAACAAATCAATAGACATGTATTTCCTTTCCTAAAAACACGAGCACTTAAGAAATGTTGCTATGCTAAGTATAATTTAAAGTTATGGACAGACACTTTACTTGGGGTGGTGACATACAATACAGTGTATACACAATATGTTGCAGAATTGTGCCTCTGAAACCTGTATAATTTTGTTAACCAGTTTCACCTCAATAAATTCAATTAAAATAAAATAAAATAAATGACATAACACATTGGTAAAAGTTTCAAAAAAATTATTTAACTCTTTAAAAAATAAAAGTAGGCTATATGGTTTAAATATGCATTAGTATTGACTATTACAGGACTTAAAAGGTAAAATTCAATATGATAATGCCATTTCAATAGCTATTACAATTAACTTACCAGAGGTGATAAATATCAGAGAAATTTAGAATTTTGGAGGATATATTCTTTTAAAAACCTTTATAAACAAAGCTCAAATATTAACTTACACATTTTTAAGCTTGATTTCTAAAACTATACTAATTATAACTTACTACATTAACAAAGGCATATGCCATTTATAAAATATTTTTAAAATAATCAATTCAATATAAAAGCTAGCTTTTCCAAAATATTTTTGTTACAGAAGATGCTGATAATTAAATATTATTTGCTAATATTATATATATTTTATCCTCACCCGAGGACATTTTCTCATTCTTTTTAGAGAGAGAGGAAGGGAAGGAGCAAAACATCAATTGGTTGCCTCCCCTATGCATCCAGACCTGGAACTGAACTTCCAACTTAAGGTATGTGCCCTGACTGGAATTGAACCCAGCAATCTTTTGGTTACAGGATGACATTCCAACCAATGAGCCACATTGGCCAGGGCACTAATATTACATATTAAACTGATTTTTAATCTGAATAATTAGGGTGTCTACTTGATCTGAAATGCCATTAATACAGCTAGGTGTATCATGACTTTGTAAAAGTTTAATAGCTATACTAAAATATTAATACATTTAGCATTAACAACTGTACTAACTTAAATTTCATGAACACATAAAATTGCAAAAAACTTAAAACAGAGTAGGTCATTTTTTGCATAAGTACTATATTGGTGGTAAATTAAAATAATTAGAACTAATTTACTAAACAAATAAAACTTGCACAAAAAATTAACAAAATGCACCAAGTAAACCATATTTGGGTTAAAGATTTATAATTCTCTTACGTATTTAATTGTAAACAATGATATTCATAAAGATGAAATAACGTCAAGCATACAGCATAATGTCACTGTTTTAATGATTTTATATGGGAAAATAACAGTTTTAACAATAACATGTATAAAGTAGTAAGAAAACACGAAAATCAGTCTGATCAAACAAAATGTATATATTGGATTAATGAATTTCTAAAATAAACATAAATTACAATTGATTTTTATTTCTAAACATTTACTAATTTAAACTCAGTTTGAAAAACTGAAACAAACTGGCCACAAAGCAGATAAAAGAATATTTTATAAAAGCATTTTCCTTTTTAGCCCACTGTTGAAAATGTTATCAAAGACCTTATAAAAGAAATATTGTGCTAACCATTTTCACATATGGCTATTCTAATAAATTGATTTTATACAGCAATTAAAATTAAAACTATTAAGCTTGTGTTACTATTATTGCATTTCAACTGGGGAAATTGAGTCTTCATATTATCTCTGCAAGGGAGGTTGGTAACAGAGGCTTTTTATTACTCTTTATTTTATTTGCTAAGAAACTGATAAATGAGAACAAAATAAATAACTGAAATAACTAGCATTAAGAGGCCTATCAAAATAGGGATGTCAATTTTGTTTGGGCTTTTTAACCATACTGGTATTCTGCTTAAGGAACAGAATTGTAATAACCAGGGAAAACATTTGGAAAAACAAATCTAAAAAAACATTATACACTATATAAAATTGCACTGAGTTATCACATTTATCACTAAAATATACACTATATTTTTATAACTATAAAAGCATACTTTAAGATTAACAAATTATAACATACTATAAATACATTACTGACACTTTTGAAGAAGGAAAAAATGTTTTTACCTGTAATTCTTATTCATTAAAGATACCTGCTGAAATAGTCATCATCTGAGGTATTCAACTGCTTGGTAGAAGACAGTGAAATTTGCTAAGCTCAAAGTTCTGAACTAATAACCTGCCATTAATAATTTCACTTTTTATCTTTGAATGTTGTAATAATTTTTTATAGAAAAATACAGTGTAGCATTTAAAACAAACACTATTTAAGATTTCAATGTAACAAGAACAGATGGATCAACTGGTAATCAATTTCAACAACAAATCATTAGAGATCAAGATTGCAAATAAATTATTTTTCTTCTGTATAAAAACGTGCTAAAAAGGATCTTTCTGATATATTTAAAGGACAATCCTTTCCCTCTGAAGTTTAAAATGAAAAAATGTCCCTACTTGCATTTTTCTGTTGGTCAGATGACCAATTCAAGGCTACATGTAAAATGAATATTTTGGGTCAGTTACATTAGTGTGTTCCTGTGAAGCTTCATTCACACTAAAAACATACCATGGGATGGGGGGAGGAGCTAGAAGGAGAAAAATGTTCAGATTCATTTCAGCAGGCCACATTCTTTCTTTCCAATAACATTTAAAAGCCAAAAATTTCAATGCTGATTTTCAAAATTTAATCTTCAACTTAAGAATACTTGTACACATACTATAAAAAAGCTCGAAAGAGACTGTACAACAAGCCAGTAATAAAGTCAACCAGTTCTCAATACTCTCCTCCACTAAGACATTCAGGATTAAATTTAAGATACTAATCATCATACTAATAAATAACAGTAAAACATCTAGTGCACCACTTCTGATCATTTGTTTGTAGAGGTGTTAATAGGAATTACGTATGGAAAGGGTAACCAAGCTAAACACACATTGGGTTGCACATATTTTAGGTACTGTGCTAAGAGTTCCAGCCCAAAGTTAAGGAACAGTCCCTTCTTTCAAGAAGTTCAATGTCAAGGAAACATTTCAAGAAGTTCAATGTCAAGGAAACATACTGAAGAAAATGTTTACAAAACTGTGAAAAGTGCTAGAAAAAAGACATCTGTATGACTCAGTGGCTGTATAAAGAACGGACTAAGCTACTTTGAAAGTGAAAGAGGTAAGGAAGCAGAAGGCTCTACAGTGAACTTGGTTTGCAGTAAGAGTTAGCAAAACAGGGGAAGGGGATCCAAGGCAGAGCAAAGGCAAAGAAATACAAAATAAGATGGCAATGATATGAGACCCTGAGTGATCTCATATGACTAGTATGTAGAGAACAAGGAAGAATAACTTGAAAATACAATTGAAGAAATAGCAGGAGCCACTTCAAAAAGTCTTGATTGCCATGCTAAAATGTTAATGCTAAGAACTTTATTCTAATGTTAATAGTAAAGTATGATCAGATTTGTGCAACAGAAAAAGGACAGTATTCAAAGAGGGTAGGCTCTAGTCAGAGTCCAAATAAGAGACAGTTACTGTCTTAATAAATAAAGTAGGAGCAATGTCATGGAGAAGAGAAAGTTTAGACAGATGATAACAAGATAAAACCAACAGAATATAAGCACCAACTGGATAAATGTAAATGAGAAAAGCAAATATAAGCCCCCAAATGTCTGCCTTGAGTAGCAAGAAAATGGTAATGCCATTAACTAAGATAGAAAATTCAAGTGCATATAAAAATTTTTTACCTAAAAAATTATAAATAATTTAAAATATTTACCATTCAGACCTGCTCAGTCTTGTATATCTCATTCTTAAGTACAATTCCAACCATCACTTCTATACAAATAACCCCAAAATCATTATCAATAGCATGAACCCTTCAAGGTCAAATAAATATTCGCCTGGATATTCAAAGGCCCCAAAAATCCTGTATTAAAAGAATCTATTTAACTTTAACTTGCATTTCCTAAACTTATTTGAATGTGGAAATGCACACCCCCAGACAACTTATAAATCATTGACATTTGTTCTATAAAAGTTTGAAAACACTGACCTAGTTAATTCTTTTATAGAAATGTAAGAAACTATAAGAGTACCTGTAGACAGTTAAATGTGCTGAAGAACAATGCAAACAATTTAATTTTCTCAAGGTCAAATATCCTTGTTTCTGCTACTGGGGACAGTAAATGTGGCATTATGAATTCATCTCAAAAGAACAAATTATGACACGTAGGTATAACCATAATGAATAACAGAATCTCCGAACTCTACAACAAGTCAGGACTCACATTTATAAATAGGGAACCAAGGCTCCAAGGACACCACTACTCCCTTGGTTTTCCTCCCACATCATTAGCCACTTTTTTTCAGTTTCCTTTGCCAATTCCTCATCTCCCTAACTTTTTATCGTCAGATTCCCCAGAGTTCAGTCTGTAGACCTTGCCCTTTATCTCTACTATATCCCTTGATGATCTCATACAGTCCCATGAGTTTTTTTACTGAATTTTTTTTGGGGGGGAACGATTATATATGCATATAAAGCTGTAAGAAATACAGAGATTTCATGTACCCTTTCTCCAGTTCCACCAGTGATAACATCTTACAAAATTATAGTACTATATCATAACCAAGAAACTGACAATGATTAAATACACAGATCTTATTCAAATTTCAGTTTTACTGGCATTGATTCCCATGACAATTTAAAATGTTAAATTATATTTACAGCCTAGAACACTCCCCTAAACTCACAGAGGTGAATGACAATGATATCTCCACTTGAATTTTTAATAGGTATCTCAAACTAAAACTTGAAAAATCAAAGTCCTCATCTTCCCTCCCAAGTCCTTCCTATTTAAGTTATTATCAATGCCATCTTTCCAATTGCTCAGACCAATAACTGTGGAATCACTCTCAATACCTTCTCTCACACTCCATATCCAAACCATCAACAAATTCAAAATATATCCAAAATCAAATCTCATACAGCCTATACTGCTAGCAGCTTAGCTTAAGAACCCATCACCTCCCACCTGGATTACTGTAACAGCCCCCCTAATTAATCTCTCTGATCCTGCCCTTGTTCTTCTACAGTTAATTCTCAAGACAGCAGCTATAGTAGTATTTCTGTATTTAAGTTTTGTTGTTGATGGTGGATTTTACTGAAGTATGGAACATTCCCCTATTCAAAATGCTCTAATGGTTTCTTATCTCAGAATAAAAGCCAAATGCCTTACAATGGTCTGTAAGATCCTACATGGCCCACATTACTTTGCAGGCCCCATGTCTTACTAGTCTACCTCTTGTTCAATCAATGGCAGCCAAACCAATCTCTCCGCAGTTCTTCCTCCAGATCTTTACCGAAATATCATCTCAGTGAGGCCTTCCCTGACCACCAAATTTTAAATGGCAGCATACAAACTCTCAATCTGTATTCTTTATCTTACCTCCCTAACTTCATTTTTCTCCACAGTACTGTCCACCATTGAATATACTATATTTTAAATTACTTTTTATTATCTACCTTTCACCACTAAAACATAAGCTCCATAAGGAGAGAATTCAATCCATTTCTCTAACACCAGAACAGAGCCAGGCACAAAAGCAGATGCTCAAGGAATATTCATGAATAAATAAGTGAGGCACAAAAAGGTGAGGTGTTTTACCAAAATGTGACAAAACAGGGCAAGAATCCATGTCTCTGTAGTTTAGGAACTACTTTTTCTAAGAATGGTGATGGACTCAAACTGACCCAATCTCACTTTTTATTCAGGAGTAACCAAAAGCACACATGCATGAAATAGCAATTTCTGATCAGGTAAGGAAACTATTTAAAATAACTTGATCGGATCAGACTCAAGCTAAAACTCATTAGCACCAAATTAAAATTCAACCATCTTCAATGAGCAAGTTTTGTACTAAGACCTTAAGTGGTTTACTTAAACCAATTTCAAAAAAAGTTATCAATGACAGAACTTAAAGAGTTTAAACAAGACAATGAACTTAATCGTACTATAAAATAAAGTCCTATGGAAGAACACAAAGCAGTACTCCTATACTGTTATGTCAAGAATGTAGTTTATCCTATTTTTGAACTATAACAAAGGTAGAACAAATATCTGTAATAAAAAAGAAACTTATTTAAGCAATGTAAAGACGTCGTCTCTGGGCAAAATTTTAAAATATCTGTAAAAATTGTATAGAAAGAAGGTGAATGACAAAACTTTCCTAGAAACAGGTAAGGAAATAGAGTAGTATATCACGAAGTCCACCTATAAGCCACTTGCAGAGCTTTTGAAAATCATTAATTTACAGTAGAAATTAGTTTGGAAGTTTAAAAAGAATGGATTAAGCTCCTTTAAATAATTTTTTGTTTTGAAATAAGTTCAGATTTATAGAAAAGTTGCAAGAATAGTATAAGAACTCCTGTACTCCCTTCACTCATATTCCCTAAGTGTTAATATTTTCCCATATTTAATCATCCTTTCTTCATATCTGTATGTGTCTGTATATTATTATTATTTTCTTAGCCATTTGAGAGTAAGTTACAGACACAATGGCCCTTTATTCCCCAAATACCTGTGAATGTTTCTTAAGAGAACATAATATGATGGACCCATGGACAACAGTATGCGGACTGACTATGGAAGTGAGGGGTGAGCTGGGTGAGGGTGGGGGGAATATGGGACAACTGTAATAGCATAAACAATAAAATATTAATATAAAGACAAAATTAAAAAATATTTCAGCCAAAAAAAAAAAAGGATTTATGTGCTCATTTAAACCAAATGCTAAAACATTCTGGGTCTCAAACGTTTCAAAACTGGAAGTAAGTTCTTCCAGACAATCTGCTTTTCTAGAGCTCTTTTATGGCAGTCACATTCAAACAATTTTAGAAATCAAAATGAAAACTCACAGAATGTATTAAGAGTTTGTATCCCTTAGAATTAGTTATTCTATTTCTAAAATTCTTTCCTAAAAAAAAAATCAGCTAAGCCAGCAAAGACACACATAAAGAAAAGTTTATCCCAGGATTAACTTATAATTTTGAAAAAGAGAAAACTAACTAAGTGATCTACAACTGGGATATGTAATAGCACACAACTTTAAAAACAGTATTAAGAACAAATGCTCAAGTTATAATGTCAAGTTAAAAAAAGAGATAAAACTGTATATTAAAACTATGTAAAAATACTCATAGAAAATACTGAAAGAAAAATACACAAACACTGGTTATCTGTTAAAAAAAGTAATGGATAAAATTTTTTGATAATTAATGGCAAGGAACACATTACATAATAAGTAGTCATCTAAATTGACTTTGAATCTGTTTCAAAGTAAACAGTTCTAATTTTAGAGTAAAAAATACTACTGAGGAATTACTTTCAGGTCTGCCTGTCCTTACGGCAACTAGGATCACTCAAGAAATTGGTATAGTATAAATAGTGACCTTTCAATTGTGACCTTTCAATTGGAGGGAAAAATGTAAGATGCTCAAAACAGATATAGCTGTTAATCAGCAGATCAAATAATACGGCTTTCCCAAACAAAGCAATGCACCTATTTATATAATAAAATCTAAAGAATTCATATGAAATTATTTATTAATAAATAACTTGAGGCATTTAAACAACATAATTTTTAATTAAAAGAAAAAATAACCACAAAACTGTTTAGTAGCTCTAATTGCAATGTAACTGAAATTTTAAAATGTCAATATTTAAAAAATAAACATGTATATGTGAAAAATATATATATGAAAGAAATAAGTGCATTATTGGCTCCTATATTTTTTTAATGTTACATTTATCCAAAGAAACTACATTAATGGCTAAGTGTTAACCAGACAAATATGTAACTTTAAAACTCGTTTTATGATCTGCAAGAGATTTTGTTAATTTTTCACACCTTAGAACTCATTAAGATAATGTTAATAATAATAATCCCAAAATAAGACAGAGGATACAATAATGTCCAATGATCTAAACAACAGCCAAATTAAAAAGCTCTAAGTAGGCAGCTAAAGAGAATCTGTAGAGAATTTAGAGAATCTCTTAGAAGTCTTAACAAAACAAAGCAAACACTAAACAATATTAAAGAATAGAAAAGAACAGAAAAATAGACATAAAATCAGTAAATCTGGAGAACAAAAAACAATCAAAATTAATTTATTAAAAATAAAATATCTGAGAACCAGTATTGTTGAAAAACTATACATTAGAATTGTGTAATGTATTTTAAATGACAGTAAAAATAACTACAATTTTGGACCAAACTTACAGAGATCTGTTGTTCCAAGGACATGAAAATAACCATGGTTTTCTGGCAACTAGAGCTTTTATATTCCTTGGACTGCATTTCATTCTAGGGGAAAATTTAAAGGGCAGTGGCCAAAATGACTCAACTTCAACTTGGATGTTAAAGCACTGATTTGAAGGGCTTTACTTGGCCAAAAGTGACCCACAAACTTAAGATCAAGAGCCAAAGTCCCCAGTGGAAATTTGTGCCCAATTTGGTAGGCTTTGAGACAGACCATCTCTGGCTAAATCAGCATCAACTTTATGGGAGGCCAGTCATAAAATAAGGCAGTCTCCCCAAGATCTGATTTCTTGAGACCACAACCCAGAGCAGGTCCCACTGTTAAAATTATTCACATTCTTTGGAAAGAGAGAACAGGCATCAGTTGTGTTCATCGAAGGGGGACACTGTCCAGGTGTACCCTGGACATATTTTGAAATCTCTGGGCTGCTTCTGCATCTGAAAAATAAGAAAAATAGCACAATGACAGACAGCAAATGAGGAAAAAGACAATCATTGGGCCTAAACACTTAAGACTTATAAGAAATCAAGAAGCAGACAAACAGAAAAAAAGACAAACAGCCATATCATTTAGAATGTATTATTCTGAAGGCAAGTGCAGCAGAGAAAAACAAATTATTTTAAGCAAAGTAAGAAATGACTACAGCAACAAAAGTTATGTTGGAAAGAGCCAACTGGAGAAAACAACATATGTTAAGATATGTCAACCTGACACAAAGATAAGGTGGAATAAGAATTTAGTCCCATTTGAAGCTGAAAAAAAGCTGAATAATGAGAGCTAGTGTCATGAACTTGGCTGCTTAACTGCCTTTGTGTAAGAAAACATCTCAGAACTTTGAACTTAGGAAATTCCAACTTGTCTTGCACCAGGTCACGAGCTCCATAGAGCAGGAACCTATTTCAACAAGCAGCTTTAAAAAAAAAACAAAACAAAATACTTTAATATTTTTTCATTGCTATTAATAACATATTTTAAAATGCAGTAGTCCTAACGTCCATCAAAGTAAAACGCACTGAATAAAAATTAAACTTACTCGGAAAGATGTTCAGAAGTTGGGGTACAAACAGAAACTGAAATTAGAAAAAAAGTTTTATATTTAAAACAGCATATGAAATATGACGAGTTAGAAGAACGATTTCATAAAGAATCCATATAGTGGCTGACCAAAAATACTGAAATAAATAAAAAACCAAAGTAACAAAATTATATATACACGTACCTTTCTCTACTACAACTTGGCAAGTATGAGTTTCATGCTGACTCAAGTGCGTAGCCATGTTATCTAAGCCAGAAACATCAGCTAGGAAATCACAATTAAGGCACACCAGAGTAATGCCCCTATTTAAAAAAAAAAAAGGCGAACAGTATAAAATAAGGTTTTTTATCTTTTATGAAAGTCCATATACAAGTTCAATGATTATTTTTCCACAATTTGTTATATAAGCTTGGTATAATAAAAATGATCCTCTAGAAAATGGCATAGCCATATCCAAATTATGCTATCATTTATTTACAGAAACTATTCTTTATTTTATAAACTTTTACTTCTCAGGCCAGTGGCTAAAAGCTGGGAGTCACGAGACCTAAAGCCTACTGTTGGTTCCACTAACAACTTGTGTCACTTTAACAAGTCACAATCTACCTGTGCATCTGCCCATCTGCCATGCAAGGGTATAGTATTCACTCAATGTACATTTTCTAAGGCTATCCTTACACATACTACGCTAGTATTGTACTATACTGTGTATTTATTATAAATGGGAAATAAAAACAGTCTGCTCTAACAAAGCTTACATCTTTTATTTAGGTGAGAAAAAAATCAGAAGAGAAATGTTAAGCCTTTAAATATATAGACCATGTTGTAGCTGCCATCGACTGTGTACTACGTGTTAAAGGTTTACTATGTATTATTGTGTTTGATTCTCCTAACAATGATCCGATGTGGTATTATTCTCATTTAACACTAAATTAATTAAAGTAGTTAATTCACTACTGAAGTCCAACATTTGAATTCCTCAGCATCCCTGCACTATAAACTAGCCCACTGACTAGAGCCTTAACTATATGTTTCCTCACCAAACACTGATGCTGTAGTTCTTAAATGCAATATGTAAAGATTATTAGTTTTCAAAAAGCCTAGGAGACAATTCTTTTGTTGCCTTCAGGAATGGTTTTTATATCCATTAGATCAAACTATGTAGCATTTGCTATTTAAAACAATTGGAATACTACAGTATGTGACACTGGCCTTAAGATTCTCATTAAAAAATGTGTTTAAACTTTTGATTTTTAGTTGAAAGGTATTTAAAAATATTACTAAGCCTGCAATAGTATGTTAATGTTTCAGAAACCTTAGAAAGCCACTATCTGTTTAACTTATTGTATTTGTAAAGAGTTAAAAACTTGGGAACTTGTTGGGTCAAGCATGTGAAGTGCCATTTAAAAGAAAAATTAAAAAATATATATATATTTAATTTCACCTATTCTCCCACCAAATAAACTGTACATCACCTGAAGACTGGTTCTAAGGCTTCATCACTTTCATCTCTATAAGGAGCTGTATACTATGTACATGACAGATGCATAATAGCTAAATAATGAGTATTCCTTTTCAGTAAAGCAGTAGTTACAAAAATTATTGTTCTGTACAATTTTAAGTATGCTATATTCCATTCACAGGACTGAGGGAAAAAAATCTCAGATCTTTAAAATAATATAACTCACTTTAAAATAGAACACACAGTTAAGCTTGAAAACAGTGAGATAGAAATTACCCCTCACAAAAAAAAAAACAAACTAAAATCTTATCTTGTGAATGCAAAATTCTTTTTAATTCCTATAGTTTAATCTATTTCATTGAATTCAGTACGTGTTTTAAAATTAGCCCTAAAATACTTTTTAAATTGAATCAAATTTTATTGCTCTGTGAGCTACTGGTCCAAAATTATAGATGAGACCTACTGTCCACATAAATAATTTTCAACAAATACTTCAATTTATTCAACAAATATTTACAGAGTGCACTAAGCAATATTTGGTATACAGACAAAAATCCACACCACACAGATTCTAGTAGGAGGACACAGAAAATAAACAGAAAGAGTAAAGTATACAATTTTTCAGATGATGAAAGATGATCTAGAGAAAAATTAAGCAAATGAAAAGGAGAGTGGGAGTGCTGGACTGAGGCACAGAGGAGAGGATACAATTTAAAATTTTTGTTATTTTACAACCTAAATACATGATGACTTCATCTTGACATCACTTATCACCACTGAAACTAAAATTTAGCATGATAATATAGGCTTGTCATACCTGTAGTCTAAGGATATAATGAATGAAACTATCAATATGTAGTATCTAGTAGCAATCACTTAAGATTTCCAAATTGGACATTCCAACATCAGGTTAAAAAGATAGCTATTAACAAACCACAATGAGTTGCCACTTCACACCCACTAGTGTAGCTATAATCAAAAAGAGATAAGAACAAATGTAGGCAAAGATGTGGAGAAACTGGGACCCTCATATACTGCCAGTAGGAATGTAAAATAGTTGAAGTATGTGGTAAAACAGTCTGGCAGATCCTCAAAGGCTCAACAGTTACCATATAACCCAGTGATTCTAATCCCAGATATACAGTAAAGAGAAATGAAAAGGCGTGCCCAGACAAAAACTTGTACACAAATGTTCATAGCAGCATTGTTTATAATGGCTTCAAAGTTAAAATAACCTAATGGATAAACTATGGTATAGCCATATAATGGACTATTATTTAGCAATAAAATAAGAAAGTACCGATACTGTATATGCTACAACTCAGATGATGTGGAAAACATACTAAATGGAAGAAGCCAATCACAAAGGATCACATATTACATCATTCCATTTACATGAAGTGTCCAAAATAGGCAAATCTATACAGACAAATAGAAGATTAGTGGTTACTGAGGGATGGGGGAAGGAAATGGGGATGATCATAATGGGTCAGAGTTACTTTTTGGACTGATAAAAATGTACTAATATTAACTGTGGTGGTGGCTGCACAACTTGGTAATATCCTAAAAACTATCAGTTGTTCAATTTAAGTGTGTGAATTGCATGGTGTATGAACTATGTCATTAAGAGTAATATATTAAAAAATTAAAATCATACCATTTTTTTCAATAGAAAGAATTTAGAAAATTGACTACTTACCTGAGATTTTCTGAATGCTTCTTAAAAATACAAAACCTTTTACTTGGACGGTTACTGTGAAAGCTGGAGAGACAAAACAGATTTTATTTATTTTATTCTACAGTAGTCATATTAATTTATAGCTGTATTTCAAGTCTATACTTAAGTTTCTAGTTTTAATTAAAAGATCATCATATAAATAAAATGTTTGTCATCCCTGTGTAGTTCAATATTTTGTCTCACATTCCATTTTACCTATTTATTTTCTAATGACACAATTTCCCTAAGAATATGCTTATGTGATCAGTACTTTCATCATTGCACAAAAGGAAATAGTTTTATTAGAAAGTAAAGCACAAATTAACTGAATATCCGTTAAGAGTTGAAAACAATTTTAATTCTTTGCTAATATTTCTGCTATAATATGCACTTTTATCAAGAATAATCATTATGCCCTGGCCGGGTTGAGAGTTCTTTGCCATTACCAGTACAGGTAATTAAAAATAAATAAAGCAGAACCACTAACCAAGCTTCGTAACCAGTTAAGAGTTTTTATATACCTTTTAAAATCTGGTAAGGAACACTTCCCTATACTAAATATATGAGTCATGAATTTAAAATCAGCATCACCTGGGACCTCGTTTAGACAAGCAAAGACTTGTGTTTCCCCACAATCCTACTGAAGTAATCTCTGGCAGTAGGGCCCAGAAATGTCTTCTAACAAGCTTTTTCAGTAATTCTTATGCAAGCTAAAGTTTGAGAAGCAGTAGCGCTAGTTTGCAAAGATAACCTCCTGCCCCCAAGTAGCCAACTAACGAGGTCACTCTCAGATACAAGGTATGTATGTATGAGAAAAGAAATACTTTAATTCCCAGAAAATATCCTTAGAAAATTTCTAATAGTCATTACTTCAATCTGGGGATAACTTCCATCGAAAGAGTTTACAAATTCAAGACATCACAAAAATAATTAAATAGTATTTTTAGAAGAAAACATCTTGGGGTTGGTAAACACTGAAATTATATGCAAAACTTGGTGCACATAACTGTTTCTTCAGAGGAATGAGTCCCAAATTTTACCTGACTGCCAAAGAATATAAGTTATTAAAAACAACAACTCTATTTCTTATTTCTCAAACTTAAATAGACATTTTTTGTTTACTTATCTATTTAAGAGAATAAAAGAGAAAAAATTATACTTTAGGGCCTTCATGATGTCTTCCATTTCTGTCTATAATTTGTACCTTATTAAAATGTTGGTACTTTTAAAACTTCAAATGTCTGAATCCAGTTTTAACTGAATTCTCTATAAAAAAAAAACTTAGTCCTGGCCAGGTGGCTAAATAGGTCAGAGTGTCGTCCCACACATCGAAAGGTTCAATTCCCAGACAGGGCACATGCCTAGGTTGTGGTTCAATCCCTGGTTGGGGCACATACAGGAGGCAACCGATCCATGTTTCTCTCTCACATTGGTGTTTCTCCCACCACCCTACCCCACCCCCATCTAAAAATCAATAAACAATCCTCAGGTGAGGATTAAAAAAAGAGAGACTTATAATACCCTCTTTATTTGTATTTATTACACAAATTGCATACTTATGGTTTTGTGTATTTTAGGAATGAATCCCTTGTTAATAAAGTACCCTTCTTCCAAATAGCTCTGCATAAAGTTAACAATATAGAAATAAATCTAAAGAGGGAAAAGGTTAATATTTCTATTACAATATAGTAAAAACATAATGTTAAAATCTAGGTTTTAAAATTCTCTACCTGATTAAATGACTATGTAATTATCAAAAACCATTAAGCTATTCCCTAAAAACAGGTAAATTTTATTGTGTATAAATTATACCTCAATAAAACTACAGGGAAAAAACTCCCTTTGTATTTTCTTAATAATGCTTTTATTCAGTATAAGTAACAATTTTACTTTCAAAGAAATACAAAAGGAAAAATTTCCTAAATATTCAACAATATAGATGGTATGTCTACTATATTTAAAGACACTAGACTAGAGGTTAATGATATTGGGTTGTCCAAAAAATTCATTTGGTTTTTTCCATAAAATTGTTCTAGTACCGCATAGCTGTCTTTTAACTTCATTAGAAACAATTTTGGTAGGCTATATCATGACAGCTATTATATCAGCATGCATTAAAAAAAAAAAATCAAAATTGAATTTTTGGGTAGCAATTTTAATATTGAAGATGGAAGAAAATATGCAATATTTTCAGCATATTATGCTTTATTATTTCAAGGAAGGTAAAAATGCAACTGAAACGCAAAAAAGGTTTTGTGCAGTGTACGGAGAAAGTGCTGTGACTGATCGAACGTGTCGAAAGTGGTTTGTGAACTTTCATACTAGAGATTTCTCGCTGGATGATGTTCCATGGTCGAGTAAGACCAGTTGTAGTTGACAGCGACCAAATTGAGACATTAATTGAGAATAATCAATGTTATACCATGTGGGAGATAGCTGACATACTTCAAATATCCAAATCAGTAAAGTTACTGGTGAAAATGAAAAATGTGTCTTTTATTTTACAGAAACTAAATTAACTTTTTAGCTAACGCAATACAACAGGAAAGAATGCAAATTGTCTGCTTTAAAGAGTTCACAGTAGGGCATGGGAGTGAAGGGAGTCGAACAGAAGCTAGCACAAAATAAATGCCTAATAAATATTTGTTAAACAAGTGAATACATATTCATAAATAATTATCACAAGATAAACACTGATAGTGACAAATAAAAAGTTTTGTGCTTTCAGGTACAGAAGCAGCCAGCTACCAATTAGGTCATTTCAGTTAAGAAGGTCCCTAACTCTCTTGCTTCACGTGAAGCAAAGAGCTAGAAAGAGAGGAATTTTCAAAAAAATAAAGAGTTAAAGGAACTGAAAAAGTAGTTAGAAATTAGATATTAAAAGGTCTTACATTCTTAGGAAATTTGAATTTCATGCTATTAATGTTAGGAAGGCAAAGGATTTTAGGCCAAAAAGTGACCTGATCAAATATATCTACTCAAGCAACATAAGAAAGACAGAAAAAGGGGTAGGTGGGGATTATAGAAGGAGACCAGCTATGATGCTATCACAATTAGCCATCAGCTCTTCTAATGACTATTATTTAGGGCCAGTATCTATATAAAACACATAATTAACTCAAGCACATCTTTTAAAAATTCAGTACTCTGTCTTATTTGTTGTACAGTAGTAAATTATTATACTGATATTTTTTCCCCCTGAAAATTTTTTAAGTCACCCTTCAAAGCCTAAATGAAATATCATTTATAGGACACCTTCCCTTATTTCTTCTTTAAAGAATTTGTTTTAACCTCCTCTGTGTTCTCATGGTCATCTGTTTATAACATTAAGCTAGGTAAATATACCTCCTACTAAATTGTGAATATCAAAGGCAAGACCTAATATTGGAAACTTAGAAAAAAATAATAGATATAATTACCCGAATATCTACTAAGTGCAAATCATATTATTAAGCACTTTAATTTTGAATTTCTTTAATAATCATAGTAACTCTCTCTCTCTCTCTGAAAGGTAAAAGTGACAGTGGTTAAGATACCAACAAAAGAAATGTAAAGAGGCAAGAAATGTTGAAGGAAGAAAAGACAACGGAACAGAGGAGCCGCCAAAAAGGAAGAAGAAAAATTGTGGTAACAGTTTAACAGAAGCTGAGGAGAATGGTTTCAAAAGTGAATAACAACAATATCAAAACTCTGAGGTCATGGAGTAGTAAGAATTTTAAAAAGTGAATAAATGTGATGCATAAGTGCATGAGAGATAATCTTTAAAGGGCAGGATTCGTTGGCAGGTGGAGATGATAGTCAAATTTATGGGTAAAGAAATAAATCACTACTAAGCTAGTAACAAACACCTTTTACAAATCTAAAATGGTAAGAGAAAGATAAGAAATAAGGAGAGTATGTAGTAGGGACAAATCTCCATCTTAAAAAAAAATACCTGAAAATGTTTATAAGCAAAAGGAGCCTGGCTGAGAGGAGAAGTGAAGTAGCAAGTAAAGTGAATAAGGCTGTGGAGGAACCAGAGGAGATAAGGGACAGAGTTAACTTTATTTCAGTGGAGCATCATTGATTTCTGAGATCAATGTCTGGATGAAGGTAACAGGAAAAAAACTGATGTTGAAAAGACTAATGAAAAGGATTATCTCCTACTGAATAATTAGTAGGCCAGGTTAACAACTAACACTAAAATACAATAAAATCTTTAGCATACTGAATGAACTAAGGTGAGGGGGACTACTGGAAGAAAATGGGGGTACCGAGTAGAGGGGGATAAAGGGGGGAAAACTGGGCAACTGTAAAAGCATAATCAATAAAATATGCTTTTAAAAAAGTTTGTTTAAATAGGTATTGTACATAAAAATAAAGAAACACTAAAAAGATACGACCCAATTGAAGTTAAAGATCATGAAGTTGAAGTTAGAATTGATTTGAATCAAGCACTGCTTTGGTAGTCTAGAGCTGAGCATCAAGTTTGAAAGAGGAAGACATTCAAAGTCTCACCTTGGCCTTTGTGCCAGGTGAGCAGGACTAAAGGTATGAAGAATTCTGTAACAACAACAAAAAGCAGCTATCAGCCCTGGCTGGTATGGCTCAGTGGATTGAGCACTGACCTGTGAATCAAAGGGTTGCTGGTTCAATTCCCAGTCAGGACACATGCCTGGGTTGCAAGCCAGGACCCAGCTGGGAGCATGCAAGAGGCAACCACACATTGGTGTTTCTCTCCCTCTCTTCCCCTCTCTCTAAAATTAAATAAATAAGTCTTAAAAAAAAAAAAAAAAGCAGCAATCAAAACGGATGACCCTGAGGTCAAAACTGATGACCCTGACAGTGAAGTTGACTATAAAGTTAGATGACTGTTGTGGGACCCTAGGAAAAGGAGTCAAAGCCCTGAAAGTGATGGAAAGTAGGAATTCAAAAGAAAGAAACAAACAGTGTATGTAAGATGAAAATGGTAGATGGTAAGAAAGGGGGTACAATAACTTAAGGGTTGATGTGAAGTGCTGTACTAAAAAAGTCAGGGTACCCTAAGGTTAGGCTTAGGCTAATGAAGGTGGGAAAAGTGTGAGAAACGTACAGAAGCCATCAAGAAAAGTGGGGAGCCCTGGCTGCTGTGGCTCAGTGGACTGAGCGTCAGCCTGCAAGCCAAGTGTCACTGGTTCGATTCCCAGTCAGGGCACATGACTAGGTTGCATGTCAGGTCCCCAGTTGGGGGCGCAAGTGAGAGGCAAACACACTGATGTTTCTCTCTCTCTCTTTCTCCTTTCCCCTCTCTCTATAAAACAAACAAATAAATAAATAAAATTGTTTAAAAAAAAAGTGGGAGAATCCTTGAAAGGAGTAGCTGATAATGACCAGAAAGTAACATAAAGGTCATGCTATAATCTATGAGAAAATCCCTTTTATTATACTTTAATTTCTAACTTTAAAATACATAAAACAACCTCACTTTGAATAATCTACCTAACCAGTTTAAATCTAAACAGTATTTTTACTATATATATATATTTTAAAAATAAAAATCCACTCTGAAAGATGATTTGACTAATGAGGTACAAATGAAAGTAAAGTGGGCCATGCAGGCTTTCTCTGCATAGAGTAAATACTAGGTACTCAAATAATCTAAGTTGAGTAAATTAATGAAAAATATTTCAACAATGACAATAAAACAAGAATAGTTTCTCATTTTACTAAATGCAAGGATAAGTAGCTTGATAGATGGATAGACAGATTAAAAAGAGAGAGAAAGAGAAACAGATTCTATTAATAAAGTTCCTAGCACCACTGAAAATCCTGGAGTCTCTCAAAGTGACAGCTTCGAAGAGAATAACACTCATAAAATTGCATGTATTTGTTTGGTAAATATATTTAAACCATCTAAATTCTTATTTTTAAAAATAACCAATTTTGAAATTCCCATAGGAAAAATAATTTCTATAGAAAATCTATTTTCCTAACAGACCTATCCTAATTTCATTAGTCTAAATGTTCTTACAATTCTAGTTACAGTAATTGTTTGAATTTCTATGCTGGAAAATAGTAACTGGCATTATCCTAGAAATTCTCTATTGCTAGATGGTTTTAGCTCCTTGAAGAGAAAAATTGGCTTTTAGTAGGATAACTGTTTTCAAAAATCAAACTTGCTGAATTATAATTCAATTGGTAATCACAAATATTTAACTCATCTTACCTCATCATATGATTTACATAGGCTTTGCTACAGCTAGTGTTGTATCTGCAAAAACTACAGTGGACATATGTAGGAAAGTGGTTTGCAAAATCTTTTATTTCAGAACAACACTCAATGCATTTGTGAACTCCCCGACGAAACCTTATGGAGATATAAAGAAAATGATAAAAATATATTTAAAAACAAAAATAATAAAGGAGAGCCTTATTAATATTGTTAATTAAAGCCAAGTTGTTTAAATTAACATGTTTAAATGCCAACTTATAACTTTAAAATCTGCTATGAAACAACAGCTAGATCTTTAAGTATAAACAATCTAACATTAGTTAATGCTTGTCACTGGAATAAAAAAAATTAACCAATTCAAATGTCATAAGTTATAAGCACAAAATATAACACCACCAGTGTAATAGATGAATATTATAGGAAAAATATAGTAGTTAAGTACTGTTCAACAACAGTTAGAAAAAAAAATACTTTTATTACTTGCTTGGCCTTTAACATGATAGCATATAAACATATGAAAGAGCTGTGTAATAGAATATACTTATATTAAATAAAAGTTTAATTCTTATATTTAAGATTAAATTAATATTGTATATCAGGAATAAAAAATTACCTTAAGTTCCTCAAAGCTGTATTGACTTTACTTTTTCTATTGCTACTAGACAAAGTGCTTTGTTTTTTTTCCATATTAGAGATTTTTGATTTGAATTTAGATTTACTTCCATTAGGCTTATTTGCATTAGCTTTACTTGCATTAGATTTAGTCGTATTAACTTTACTTGTGTTAGATTTTGTGGGATTTTTAGTAGTTATACTTTTTGTCCTTGGAGGTGAGACCTGAAGGGTAGAAGTGTTTGCACTAATGGAAGGTATAGGTGAAGATCCTGACTGAAGAGGTCCAACTGAAGCTCGAATAGTAACCTACAAAAATAAAGATAACACTTACTTTAGAAAATTAATCCTTGCATTAGTATTAAAATAACACTATATAACAAAAAGCTAAATAGCCAGTATTTTGAAAAGAATAAGTATAAACTACAATTGGATGTCTTCCATTTCTTTTAAATGTTTAGATAAATTAAATTTGATATTTACTTACTTTTAATATACTTTTGTATTAAAATTGGTTATATGCTGTTATTAATGGATAATTAGGGATTATATGAATATTAAAGAGCACATTCCACGGCTATTTCTATGTTCTGATATAACTAAAATATATCACATAGAGGTCAAAATTTAAATCTCAAAACCCAAAAAATAATTACCCTTTACCCTGCATTACCCTTTATACTACATTACCGACAGTAAACGTGACCTCCTCTTTCCAGGTGCTCATTTGGCAGAATTATATTTACAAAGGTTATGGGAGGGGTTACACCAATCAATATACTTCATGGAGAGTTTAATAATATTTAGAATTTCCTTAAAGAGAATTAATATAAAGTTTATGATTTAGTATTCAAAAATTATATTAATTGGTTGACAATGGGAAACACAAACACCTACCAACATTTCTTGTTAATCAAATGACTATTCTCCCCTCACGTATATTAGAAAAAGCCTACCAAGAAGTCCTATAAAACATGTTTTGGTATCATAGAAAAGCACTGAACTAGGAATCAAAAGATTTGAGGTCAAATCTCATACTACTCCTTCCTAGCCAGGTGGACTAGAATAAGTTACTTATCCTCTCTAAGCTTCTTAATCTACAGTGCGAGACAATACCTGCCTTGTCTGCCTCACCAGATCACTGTATGAATTAAATAATAGTACCTAAGTGAAAGCATACTGAAGCCTAATTCTAAGGTGCTACAGAAACATTTAGTATCATTATTAATATTATTATTGCTATTATCATTAATAAGGGAAAGTATGAGAGGACTGCACTGCTTACATTCATGTTATGCATGTCTAGTCCCAGCATGGAATGAATGGATTGCAGGGAAGGATGCTGGATAGCTTCTCTTGCTCTAGGTCTTCAGAGCATGGCTTTATATTGTTTAGTTAATTCAAATAACAGACATACCCACATTCAAAGGTAAGTACCCAAAGCCAAATATAAATGTTTTGGGGATTATTTCACTTTGGATTATCCATGCCTCTGTTTCCCTCCACTGGAACAAATATTCAAGAGCTGACTGTATATAAAGAAGTCAGAAAAAACAGAGGGTAAATCACAATCATCACTATGCAGTCAGACATGTGTTTGCTCACTTAATACACAAATGCTATCCAGCAGCAGAACTCGCTTTTCTGAGAGGAGACTCAGCAATAACGACTTCAACAAACATCTAAGAACCTATGTCATTCAAAGCACTATACAAGATACTGAGGACACAAAGGTAAATAAATCATGATTCCTGATTTCAAATAGCTTAGCAGATAAAACTGATATAGACACTGCCTACAATAGCTCAAAACAGATCATATAATATTGACACAACCCACTGATCCACGGAACACAACATCCAGTTGCACTTTTTACAGAGGAGTATCATTCTAGCATAGCACAAACCACCAACCAAAAACGATGGTTAGGTTTTTTCTGAACCTAAGAATGATCATTAGAGACTTAATAAAAACCAGAAATCATGTTTTAAATTATTATATTCAAGAGATAAAACCAGGCAGGAGTTCATTTCTATTATCATACCAAATGTTAAAATGCAGCATATTTGAACTCACTTTTGTTCCAGGAGGTAATCCTTCTAGCTGTTTAGGTTTTATAAATGTTCGATGATGCTGAGTCTTGTGATCCATTTTCTCTTTGCATGTCAAAAATTGCAGTCTGCATTTTGTACAACGATGTATTCCTTTTTTCTGTTTAAAAGAAAAAACAATTTCTACAACCACAAATCTGGTGTCCTAAAACTGCTCTGACTTAATTTTAATGATACCTAAATAATTCTTAAAGTAGTATCTTATATCTCATCCTAAATATTAGCAAAGAATTATTTCAGTTTTTAAAGCACTCTTTTCATGAGTTTGAGTTTCAAAAAATGTCTGCTACTATACAGAAATTGAACATAAAAGTTGCAGCAATAGGTTCTAATAAAAGTCCTCTCAATAGTGGTATGGGAGCTCCTTTAATTATAATTTTAAAATATTTAGCCACGGGATACTGTGAAAATAATCTATACTACAAGTTTTTATCCTAGAAAAAAAGTAAATTCTTGCGCTGGCTGGTGTGGCTCAGTGAATTGAGCCCCAGCCTACAAACCCAAGGGTCACTGGTTCGATTCCCAGTCAGGGCACATGCCTGGATTTCAGGCCAGGTCCCCAAGAGAGATAACCACACATTGATATTTCTCTCCTCTTTCTCCCTCCCTTCCCCTCTCTCTAAAAATAAATAAATAAAATATATATTTTTAAAAGTAAATTTAAAAAAATTTTTGTTCTTACAACTTGGTAAACGAAATTCAAATATCTAATGAGACATTTCAAAGAAAGTTGTTACAGGGGGGGACCAAGATGGCTGCGGAGTAGGAACAGTGTTCTCAGCTCGCTCCTGTTAAGGAGACAATCCAGGAGGAACAAACTCGGGGAGGAATGACTGAGTGAGTGGGAATATCTGATAACGTGAACGGGGAAGAGATCGTGGGAGCAGCGTGGAGGGGGGGTGGAGGGGTTTATCACAAACTGCAGGCTGAGTCATTCTGAGACTCCGTGCGTTTGCAGTATCAAGCCGGAGAGCTCACTAGCCGGGAGTGAATTCTTGTAGGGAGTTAGGGAGAGGATTTGGCCGAAAAAGCCAGAGGAGTGAGAGAACAGTGAACAACCAGGACTGGGAGAAACTGTGTGACCTGAGTCTAGAGAGAAACATCCTCAGCTGCAACCTCCGACGGAAAGCTCGGCATCCCGGGCGCGCCCAGCACTTGCGCTAGGGCCCTACAGAACAAAGGAGCAGTTTTGGGGCAAGGAGACGGGCCGCACAGAAAAGCTGTTTCGGAACTCCGGACCGGGGGAGAACTGTGTTCTTGAAATCAGTGTTTGCTCTTTAGTCGCGCTAGAATCCCACAGAACAAAAGGCAGGTTTGGGGCTAAGAGAGAAATAGGATGTGTAAGTAGGGAAGAGGGCGGAGGCGGAGGTTCTGGAGGGGAGACGGTTTTAGGGCAAGGAGAAGGGCCCGCAGGGAAGGGCTGCTGCGGAGCTCCAGACGGGCAGAGAGCTCCGGTGAAGGAGAGTGCTGCGTTGACCGACCACGCTAGAGTCCCACAGAACAAAGGGACGGTGCTGTGGCGGGAAGAAAGATAGAGCGCGCAGGCCGATAGACAGGGAAGCCAGTGGAAGCGGTAGCTCGGAATAGAGAAAGTTTTGGGGCAAGGAGAAGAGCACAGGCAGGAAAGCCACTGCAAAGCTCCAGACTAGGGGAGAGGCCCTGGGCAGGAAAGGGCCACTGGGCCCGGCACTTTGACCGACTGTGCCAGAGTCCTGCAGAACAAAAGGACGATCTTGAGACAGGGAGAGAGGTGGGGTGCGCTGGCATATAGACAGGAAAGAGAGCAGAAGCTGTAGCCTGGGAAGAGACAGGACCGGAGGCAGGGCGGGGATTGCTGGCAGGCACAGGCTGGACCAACAGAGGGAAGGAGTAGCTGGACAAGCCTGAGGAGGGCTGAGGCTGCCTCAGGAGGGGACAACTAAAGGCAGCTCACAGCAGAGCGGTGGTAGGCCCACGAAAAAAAGACTAGCAACCCCAGAATCAAGCAGAACCCTCCCACAGCCAGCCAACCAACCAGAAAAGATTTGAAACTCATGGAATTTTGAATAGGAGCAGACTCAGGAAGGAAGCAAGGAAAAACCAAAAAACAAACAAACCAAAAACACCCAGAGACTGTGCATAAAAGTTGAATTGAGTTAAAATCCTCATTCTTTTATCTCTCACTCTCTAACTACCCCTACCCTCAGTCCCTTCTTATTCTCGCTCCTTATCTCCCCTCCCCTTCCCCACCTTCTCTCCCCTTAGCATTCTCCCCTGCATCCTATTCTCAGTTAATTTTATAATTTTAAGTTCTCTCCCTTTCTCACCCTCTCCTTTCTCTGCGCTACTCACCTTCAACTTTATTAAATTTCTTTCTTTATTTTGTCCCCCTTCAGTCTACATTCATTTTTCTTTCATCTCTTGTCCTTATTTTCCTTCTCTCCCTATACATAATCTCTCTCTCTCCCTATTACACTTTATATTCTAATCTCTTAATATTCAAATTATAATTCTAATCTATCCCCCTCTCCCTTTACTCTCCTATTCTTACCCCTTCTCTTTTTCTACCCCATCCCCCCACTTCTTTCCCTACCTCTTGTATTTCTCTCCTTCATCCTATCTTTTGCCAACTCTTCAATTTCAATCCTCCCCTCCCTAATATCTCCTCTTCCTCCTGATTTCCTTCCCTCCTCTGAGCTCTTTTCCTCCCAAATCCTCTTGCTTTCCTATCTCCTATTCCTCTCTCTCTATATCCACCTTTTCTCTCTATCTTGCAACTTTATATCATGTTTTAATCTCCTAATCTTTTTTATAACATATAATTTAAAAAAGAATTTTAATCCAGTCCCCTCTCTTCTACCTCCCCTTCTTCTTTTGTTCTCTCTCCTACCCTTCTCTTCTCTACTGTCTCTCTCTCTTTCCTCTCTCCCTTCCTGTCTTGCTATTTTCTACTCTGTATTTTTATCCTTAAAAAATTCTCTCTCAATCTATTTCCTACCTTCTAACCTCCCCAGCCCTTTCTTTCAATTTCTGGCTGTCTGTCTACCTGGATGTCTGTTGTGTCTACCCTACCTCCCACGCTAATCATATAGTATATCGTCGGCAGCCGTCCGTCTCGAGAGACGATGGTGTAGCTTCTTAAGAGTCTATCTGCACCGCCGAGAACGGCTGTGCAGTCCGACTCGGGAGTGACATCGTATCTGTCTCCTCCCGTGTTGAATCGACATCTTGCGATGATGCTGAAGCTACAGAGCCTGGGCAGGGTGATATGGAGGGTCTGCTGTTGCCCATGCAGCAGACCCCCCCTCTCTTCGCAGCTGAAGGGTCCAAGGGAAAGACGGAGTCAATACAGCTTGGCTTCAGGTGCGCCGCAGGAGTTGCCGGTGTTGACTACAACGTCAAACCGCCTTAGGGACTCCGGCTCCGGATTTTCTGTCGGGGTTTACTCCCTTAGCCTTTCCCCTGAAGAGGTATGCCGCAAGGCAGCGGAGGTTTTTTGGAGTCAGAGTTTTCCTTCTCTGATGTACCCTGACTGGAAGATCGAACCAGCGACACTTAGCTCGCAGGCCGACGCTCAATCCACTGAGCTAAACCAGCCAGGGCCAATCATATAGTATATACCGATTATATAATCCTAATACTATACACTTCCACTTTCTCTCTCCACACTGTAACCCTCCCCTCCTTTTCAAACAGACAGTGTAAGTGTTAATTGCTCTCTTACATAACCTTGATCCCAATTGCTAATATTAATACTCTATCAACTTCCAGCTCAAAAATTACCCTTCCTTCATTTAAAACAACTCCTTTCTGTTTCTCCTACGAAATAAGAGTCCCAGTATCTCCACAAGTATATTAACACGGGCTCATTTGCAGCCTATAGTGGGATTGTATTTGGGGGAGACATTGGAGGGTGTGGGTTTCTTGCCTGGGTTGTGTAATTATGTTTTAGCAGCACCTTCACAAAAGATCTCAAGACAAGGTGGGCAGAGTGACTCTCAATCAACTAACCAGAGAAAAAGATCCACCAAAAAAAGTAGCTGAAATACAACCAGACAGATTAAAGAAATATCATCAAGGACAACACAGACGGAGATCCAGGAGGGCGGAGGAGTAAGTGGAAGCTACACTAACCCCCTCCCAGGACCAGCCAGTGCTGACTCAGCCCCAGTACAGCAGACAGACCATCCCCCTCCAAGTGGTGTCATACTAAGGGGAAATAAAAGCCCTGCCTACAGGAATTAAGTTGCCACACCCACGGTCCTTAAGCCTGACGGCTGATCACAGATTGAGTATAGTAACAACTAAAGAAGAGAGACAAAGGCAGTAGATCCCTGGAAGTCTCCAACAGGCTGCCTAGGGCCAGTCTGGTACATGATCTGACGCTACCAGAGGCAGATCCAGGAAGAACTGATCATTCCAAGAAGCACCAACAAACAAAAGGAATCACAAAAATGGGGAGACAGAGAAACAACCCCCCATCAAAAGGAAAGGTAGAATCCCCAGAAAGAGTGCTAAATGAAATAGAGGGGAGCAAAATATCAGATACAGAATTTAAAACATGGATTATGGAGAAGCTAAATGAGCTCAGCGGAAACTACAAAGAACTCCAGAAAAACTACAGTGAACTCCAGAAGAACTATAAGGAACTTACTGAGAATTATACCAGCATCAAAAAGGACATGGAAGCTATCAATAAGAGCCAGGAGGAAATGAAGAATACGATCTCTGAATTGAAGAACACAGTAGAAGGAATTAAAAGCAGGCAAGAGGAAGCAGAAGATCGGATCAGCGAGCTGGAGGACAACGTACACAAAAACTCCCAGACAATGCAACAAAATGAAAAAAGACTGAACAAGACTGAAGAGGTTCTAAGACAGCTGCAGGACAACATGAAACGTAACAATATCCGTATCATTGGAATTCCAGAAGGAGAAGAAGGAGAGCAAGGGATAGAAAACCTCTTTGAAAAACTAATGACAGAAAACTTCCCTCACATGAGGAGAGAAAGAGTCACGCAGATCCAGGAGGCACAGAGGGTCCCAATGAAGATGAACCCCAACAGGCCCACCTCAAGACACATCATAATTAAAATGGCAACATCCAAAGACAAAGAGAGAATCCTAAAAGCAGCAAGAGGGAAACAACTAATAACATACAAGGGAGCTCCAATAAGGCTATCCTCAGATTTCTCAGCAGAAACACTACAAGCAAGAAGGGAATGGCAAAAAATATTCCAAGCAATGAAAAACAGAGGCCTACAACCAAGAATACTCTACCCAGCAAGGCTCTCATTCAAAATGGAAGGCGAAATAAGGAGTTTCTCAGACAAAGGAAGACTAAAAGAATACATCTCCACCAAACCAGCAATGCAAGAGATGCTAAAGGGTCTGCTCTAAAAAGATAAAGAAACAGAGAGAAACAGAGAAGAACACGAGTACAAAGGGGGAAAATGATAATGAATAAGTACTTATCAGTAATAACCTTAAACGTAAATGGATTAAACGCTCCAATTAAAAGACATAGGGTAGCTGAATGAATTAGAAAGAATGACCCACATATATGCTGTCTACAAGAGACCCACCTTAGAACAAAAGATCTACACAGACTGAAAGTAAAGGGATGGAAAAATGTATTCCAAGCAAATGGACATGAAAAAAAATCCGGGGTAGCAATACTTATATCAGACAAAACAGATTTCACAGCAAAGTCCATAAAAAGAGACAAAGAAGGGCATTTCATAATACTTAAGGGAAAAATCCATCAAGAAGATATAACCCTTATAAATATATATGCACCCAACTTAGGAGCACCCAAATATGTAAGGAAAATTTTGAAAGACTCCAAGAAAGATATAGGCAGCAACACACTCATCGTAGGGGACTTTAACACCCCATTGTCAACAATGGACAGATCTTCAAAGCAAAGAAACACCAAAGATATTGAGGCACTGAACAACACTTTAGATCAAATGGACTTAGTCGATATATATAGAAGTTTACACCCCAAAGAAGCAAAATATACATATTTCTCAAGTGCACATGGAACATTTTCAAAGATAGACCACATGGTAGGACACAAAACAAGCCTCAATAAATTCAAGAAAATTGAAATTATATCAAGCATCTCCTCAGATCACAATGCCTTAAAATTGGAAATCAACCTCAAGGAAAAAACTCAAAAACATTCAAACTCATGGAGAATGAATAACATGCTATTAAATAATGAATGGGTTAACAATGACATCAAGGAAGAAATCAAAAAGTTCCTGGAAACCAATGATAATGAACACACAACAACCCAAAACCTATGGGATACAGCGAAAGCAGTCTTAAGAGGAAAGTTCATAGCAATACAAGCCTACCTAAAAAAGCTAGAAGAATCTCTAATAAAAAATTTAACCCTACAGCTACAAGAACTAGAGGAAGAACAACAAGCAAAACCCAGATCAAGTAGAAGGAAGGAAATCATCAAGATCAGAGCAGAATTAAATGACATAGAGTCTAAAGTAACAATTCAAAAGATCAACAAGAGTAGGAGCTGGTTCTTTGAAAAGATAAACAAAATTGACAAGCCTTTAGCCAGGCTCATCAAGAAAAAAAGAGAGAGAACCCAAATAAATAAAATCAGAAATGAAAGAGGAGAAATCACAACTGATACCACAGAAATACAAAGAATTATAAGAAATTATTACGAACAACTGTATGGTAAGAAATTTGACAACCTAGAGGAAATGGACAGATTCCTGGAAAACTATAGTCTGCCCAAACTGAATCAAGAAGCAGCAGAAAGTCTGAATAGACCAATAACAGCTAGCGAAATTGAAGCAGTAATCAAAAAACTCCCAGCACACAAAAGCCCAGGACCAGATGGCTTCACAAGTGAATTCTACAAAACATTTAGGAAAGAACTAACTCCTATCCTCCTCAGACTATTCCAAAAGATACAAGAAGAGGGAAGACTCCCAAACTCGTTCTATGAAGCCAGTATAACCCTAATTCCAAAACCAGGTCAAGACACAACAAAGAAAGAAAACTACAGATCAATATCGCTGATGAACATAGATGCTAAAATCCTCAACAAAATATTGGCAAACCGGATCCAGCAACACATTAGAAAGATCATACACCACGATCAAGTAGGATTCATCCCAGGGATGCAAGGATGGTTTAATATTCGCAAATCAATAAACGTGATACACCACATAAACAAAATGAAAGACAAAAACCACATGATCATATCAATAGATGCGGAAAAAGCATTTGATAAAGTACAACACCCATTTATGATAAAAACTCTCAGCAAAATGGGAATAGAGGGAGCATACCTCAACATAATAAAGGCCATATATGAGAAACCTGAAGCCAACATCATACTCAATGGGCAAAAACTGAGAGCATTCCCCCTGAAATCAGGAACAAGACAAGGATGTCCGCTCTCTCCACTCCTATTCAACATAGTCTTGGAAGTTCTAGCCACAGCAATCAGACAAGAAAGAGAAATAAAAGGCATCCAAATTGGAAAAGAGGAAGTAAAACTGTCATTATTTGCAGATGACATGATAGTGTACATAGAAAATCCTTTAGACTCCACAAAAAAACTACTCAATCTAATAAGTGAATTCGGCAAAATAGCAGGATACAAAGTCAATATTAAGAAATCGAAGGCATTTTTATACACCAACAATAAAAACTCAGAGATAGAAACTGAAAGAAAAATCCCATTTACCATAGCAACAAGAAAAATAAAATACCTAGGAATAAACTTAACCAAAGAGGTAAAAGACCTGTACACAGAAAACTACATAACACTGAAGAAAGAAATTAAAGAAGATACAAATAAATGGAAGCGTATACCATGCTCATGGATGGGAAGAATCAACATCATTAAAATGTCCATACTACCCAAAGCAATTTATAGATTCAATGCAATCCCTATTAAAATACCAGCAACATATCTCACAGACCTAGAACAAATACTTCAAAAATTTATATGGAACCAAAAAAGAGCCCGAATAGCCACAACAATTTTGAGGCAGAACACAGTAGGAGGAATCACAATACCCGATATCAAACTATACTACAAGGCCACGGTAATCAAAACAGTCTGGTACTGGCATAAAAACAGACATATAGATCAATGGAACAGAATAGAGAGCCCAGAAATAAGCCCAGGTTCATATGGTCAACTAATATTTGACAAAGGGGGAAAGAACATCAAATGGAATGAAAAGAACCTCTTCAACAAATGGTGTTGGGAGAACTGGACAGGGACATGCAAAAAAATGAAACTAGACCACCAGCTCACACCATACACCAGAATAAACTCAAAATGGATCAAAGACTTAAATGTAAGCCGTGACACCATAAAAGTCCTAGAGGAAAAAATAGGCAGGAAAATTTCAGATATCCCACGTAGCAACATTTTCACTGATATATCTCCTAAGGCAAGGGAAATAAAGGAAAGAATAAACAAATGGGACTACATCAAACTAAAAAGTTTCTGCTCAGCTAAAGAAAACATCAGCAAGATGCAAAGGAAACCAACCATATGGGAAAATATATTCGCCAATGACATCTCAGACAAGGGTTTGATCTCCAAAATATATAAAGAACTCATACGACTCAACACCAAGAAGACAGACAACCCAATTAAAAAATGGGCAAAGGACCTGAACAAACACTTCTCCAAAGAAGACATACAGAGGGCCCATAGACATATGAAAGTATGCTCAACATCACTAGCCATCAGAGAGATGCAAATTAAAACCACAATGAGATACCACCTCACACCAGTCAAAATGGCAATCATCAACAAATCAACAAACAACTTGTGCTGGAGAGGATGCGGAGAAACGGGAACCCTGGTGCATTGCTGGTGGGAATGCAGATTGGTGCAGCCACTGTGGAAAACAGTTTGGAATTTCCTTAAAAAACTAAAAATGGAACTGCCTTTTGAACCAGCAATTCCATTGCTAGGATTATATCCAAAAAATCCCGAAACACCAATTCAAAAGAACCTATGCACTCCAATGTTCATAGCAGCACTATTTACAATAGCCAAGTGCTGGAAACAACCTAAGTGCCCATCTGTAGATGAGTGGATCAAAAAACTGTGGTACATTTACACAATGGAATTTTATGTAGCAGAAAGAAAGAAGGAACTTCTACCATTTGCAACAACATGGATGGAACTAGAGAAAATTATGCTTAGTGAAATAAGCCAGGCAACAAAAGAAAAATACCTTATGCTGTCACCTATTACAGGAAACTAATGAACAACACAAACAAATGAGCAAAATTGAACCAGAGGTATGTAAACAAGAAGTAGACTAACAGTAACAAGGGGGGCGGGGGGGAGAAAAAGAAAGGTGTAAGGGGATGGGTCAAGTTAAAAAATATGTATATATATGAATGACCCACAGACAGGTGCAACTGAGTGGGGACTAAATGTGGGGGAGGGGAGGGACAGGGTGCAGGGAAACAAGAGGGCTAAAAAAGTGAGACAACTGTAATGGAAAAACAAACCAAAATTTTTTAGTGGGGGAAAAATGAAAATATGAAGAATGGAAATGCCAGTTCAGTGAATATTAGGACAAAGATTTTCCTTCACGTTGTACATTTTTCTCCCTATTTGATCCCTCCAGAGTTTGGCATTCTAAACAAGTAAATAATGACATAAGTTCCTTTGCATAGAACTAATAAGACCAGTTGTCAACAGAGGTTCTTTTTTTTTTGACCAAGTCTTTGACTGGAATGTCAAGCCTAAAGGAAACATACTTGGGCTCAGATTGTTACCAGAAAGCCCTGAGGAACTGGGAATGACTTTCAAAGGTAATAAAAGCCCGTGAGATAAAAGGCCTGGTACCATGGTTGGTTGTGCGGTCCGCAGCAATCTTTCCAGGGAAGGAACGAAGGTTGTTTTCCTGAAAGATGGCTAGAAGGGACCTTAAGGCACAAGGAAAGACCAGAAAGACTTGGAAAAAACAGGTGTGTACAGGCAAGGATGAATGCCAGATATGTGGCACAGCTTCTGTGCCCTGAAGAACAGACTGAAGGTCACCCCAAATATTCCTTGGGTAAGTTCCAGCAAAGCAGAACTAAAGATCATAAGTGATCATTTGCTGCTCTTGTTATGTTTATGCAAACGAACAGGATAAATTAAAAATGGACTTAATGTAGTCCCTTTAAAGACAAGGAGGGTAACCTTAGGGAGAAAAATTATTATTCAAGGAAAATCACAATGATCAGTAGTAGAGTATAAAACAGGGCAACTAACCGTCTTAAAAGTTTCTTCTCCAGATTTAGAGACTTGTTTGCGGGTTATGTTACATAAATTAACACGTGTTTTTTTGTTTTCAAAGGACATAAGCCTATGATCGCATTACCTGAGTGATTATCTGTACGCATAAGCCTCACTTAATCCTCTCTGCAGCGCTGCCTCCTGAGACTCAACGGTTTGGCTGAACTAAATGGCTGGGTTGGGGAAGAATGGGGTGGTCTGTGGGCTTCACTTTAAAACGGGTTTCTCTTTTCTATCCTAATGGCTTGGACAGAAAAGGCCCAGAGGTCTGAGAGGGGGAAAAACCTAAACTATTTACCTCAGCCCAAACTAAGTATAATGGGCAAAAGGGTTTTGGACAGGCGAGATGTGCCTAGCACACCTTCTTACAAAGAAGCTTTTTTTTTTTTTTTTCCCTAATATGGAACATTGAAAAATTAATCCCTGCCTTTTGTCATCTAGTAGTTATGGATTGAATGATGTCTTTTAACCCTTTTCGCCAAATCTGTTGCCCTCAGAACACAACAAGGATGCCAGCCTGTTGAACCAAGCACGCCGTTGACCGGAGGCAGCCAACTGACCTGGAGTCTGCACGATCCTTCCCCATGTGGGAAGGCCACCCTCCCCTCCACATCCCCACTCTTATTAGGGTTTTCTGGACCCAAGGGTAGGTAGGACGACGACCATGTCCAGCTTGAAGCAGCTAGAGGAGCTTGAGACCTTCGCCCATTGTCCTTTACAAGATTACAAAGGGTCCTAATATTTGAGAGGGGGGGGATAGTTAATTTTTACGAACCAGGGGTATGGGCTTGGGGGAGATTGCTGGGGGAGGGGGGTGCTGGGGGGAGGGGAACAAGGGGGAGAAAATTGGAACTGTTGTAACAATATAATCAATAAAAAACATTAAAAAAAAAAAAGAAAGTTGTTACAAAAATGATTATACAAAGCAGTGCTGTCTAATAAAATTTTCTGCACTGATGAAAATGCTCAAGAGCTGCACTGTCCAATACAGTAGCCACTAGCCACAGGTGATTACTGAGTACCTGAAATATGCCAAATACACCAGAGAAACAGAATTTTTAATTTATTTCATTTTAAATAGTCACACATGGTTAACGACTATTACACTGAACATTGTGATTATAGAGGGATAAATCAAAACAACTATTCCCAATTTATTCACTGATTGAGAACCTTGACAGAGTCCCTCCTCAAACCCAAGCCTGTCATTATTCTACAGATGGGAAACATGACCCAAGAAAAATCTAAATCATTTCCTCATAGCTGATTAGTAACATTGCCAGACTCCCAATCCAGTGTTCTTTCCACTACATAATATCAGGTACAATCTTTACCTATATGTCCCCGTTAATCTAAAAATTATGTATGATGGACATAAAATTATCTGTATATACATCCATACATATAAACATAAACAAAATAAATACAAAAGAATGTTTTCCCTGAAGTGGCAATCTGCCAGATAAACCACTATTACCATTTAAATACAATTAACCATTTATAAAATTCATATAAGGTAATATACTGAGAAGTACCTAGCACAATTACTGGTACATAGTAGCCATTTCTTACCTTCCTTCAAAAGTTCAAAGTGATACACAACTATAAATATAATGTATTTGTATTACTATTCGAGCTCCATCTTAAGACTATTTTAGAAGGGTGGTGCATTGGATTATACAATAGGTACAGGCAACTTAAAAGAAATTCACTTCATTTGGTCGAGGAAGAGGAGGTAACAGAGGAAACTTGGCTACGAAATAGACACCAAGACAACATATCAGAAAGAAAGTTCTCCAGAATCCAGTTCCCAGAAATCTTTTCTTCCTCTGTAGGTTACCTCATTCAGTTTCATGGCTTTAATACCATCTATCCAACTGCTTACTTGACATCACTATTTGATGTCTAATAAACATCTCAAATCAACATGGACAAAATTGAATTCTGGATTTCTTTCCTATATCCCTGCCCCCCAAATTTGTTCTTCATTCAGTCTTCCCCATATGACAGTATGTGAAAACTTCATTCTTGACAGTATATAAAAACTCCATTCTCAGGACGAGAAACGTTGTCACTCTCTCTCACATCCCAAGCCCAACCCATTAACAAAACCTGTTGGCTTCACCTTCAAAAACTTTCATAATCTTTCCACTTTTCATTACCTCAACCACTGCTACCATACTGGTCCAAGCCACTCACCTGGGCTATTATAATAACCTCCTATCTTCTCCCTGTCATGTTCTTTCCTCCCTATATTCAATTCTTCCCATAGCTGCTGCTATTAAAACAGGGCAGATTTTTCACATGCTTATAATGCTCTGAGGTCTTTCCAAAGTCCTGATTCTGGTTAACAAGGCTCTACATGAACTGGCCTGCATTCAATTGTTACCATCTTATCTCCTACTAGTCCTCTTACTAGTTTACTCTGCTCTAGCCACAACTGGCCTCTATTGTTGTTCTCTGAGTGCCCTAGGTATACACTCTCTTCACTGCCTATATGTCACCTCTCCCAGATTTCCACATGGCTTACTCCTTTATTTCCTTCACAGAGGCCCTATTTGACCTATATACTCTATATACAAAACAGCAACCACTCCTCCACTCCCAAACCTCCTAATCCTTGGCACTCCCTGACCACCACATTTCCTTCTACAGTACCTATCACCAGCTAACATGCATATACATTCAAATATAAACACACATATATTTATCATCTTTCTTCACTATTATACAAATTTCAGAGGGTACAAACTTTGTTTTGTTCATTGCTGTAAAATACCTAAAACAGCCTCTGACATACAGTAAAGCAACCAATAAATATCTGTTAAGTAAATGAACAGTGAGGCAGAAAGCAAGAGACTGACAAAGAAAATGTGTATGAGCAGTAAATACAATTTAACTAATTCAAAATGTCTGATATTTCATTCAATGAACACATTTGTCAAGAGTCCTGAAATAGATTACATTAATCTATTATTCCCTTAGTTAGACACATGTCATGAATATCTGTGTATGTATGCATTTCAACATGCTATGGCTGATAAAAATACAGTACATACTTTAATAATGTGATGTTAAAAAAAAAAAGAAATAGTGATCATTCCAAGGGTAGATAAATAATTGCTTATGTTGAACTTTTTGACAAGCATCCTACATTGTTTGGGAGACTTGTGGGATTTAAGGGTAATTCTGATTTTATGTAATTTCTTCTCTTAAAGGCTTAATACCAATGTGAAATCTGACTGTGGTATAGCAACAAAAGCCTGGGCTCTGAAGTCAAATATTAACTCTGCTTTTTATTAGGTAACTTGACATTGGGCAAGATATTTTCTCTAATACTTTGTTTTCTTATCTGTAAGTCAGAAATAATAATACATAGAGGGTGATTATAAGGATTAAAGAAGATAATGCATGTAAAGCACCTACTGTTGCCCAATAATTATACATCTAAACTGCCTATTGTTTTTATTAAAAATCTAACAAGCATACTGAACACATTCAAAATCACTTTCACTATCTTAAGTCATACAAACGGGGCTGTTAGCTCTAAAATCACCCAAGACTTAGTAACAGAACCTCTTAAGAAAAGTTACAACCAAAATTGTCAAAGACAAACTGAGCCAGAGTCAATAATTCTTATCATCTAATACTGCACTAATAATGTGTCATCTCAATTACAAGTTTATAATCCTGCTCAGCTAAGGTTTTTCCAGTCTTTTGTAAATAATTATATAAACTGTAGTTACCTTGAAGGATGCCTGATAATCCTTCATATTAATATATTTTCCCCTCTCTACTGCTAGCTATCTACCTCCCAGGTACCCCAAACAAACAAAAAATTGGGCACCCAAGGCAAGCTAACACATAAAACTTAAGAGTATAAAACTGATTATAAGTCACATAGCCCACATAGTAGGCCCACACATTTCTTTCATAATTATCATTATTCCCACAACTACATCTTACTCTGGAGCTTAGTAAAGCATATGGAAAAATTATGGGAAAAGCCCCATAATGAAATAGAACTGTCTGACATCTCATTTTCCCTTTCAAAATTAAAGGCCGAAGATGAAATATAGAGTACCAAGAATAATTTTCTAAACTGTTCTTCAAGAGAAGTTAATAGGTATTCTGCAAATAAAAGATTCAGTGGCCAAATAAGTTTGGGGAATAATACATAATTATATCCCTTACTTGAAGATTTATACTATATTAGCATATTAAAAGCTCTGGGGAGTCCTGTTATAAAAAAACAGACAAAACTGTTTAATTTTATAAATCTAGGCATTTACCAAATCTATGTATCAGTAATAATGTGGGGGGTGGGGAGCGTCTGATAACTCTGGATGGAACACTGTTAAGGAAATCTAGAATACAAAAGATCTTGACAGAACTTCTCAAGGATGGGTAGCATCCAAGTCACAACATAGGAGATTCCAAATTCATCTGGAAATTCTGCTTTTATGATCTTTCTCAATTAAAAAACACAAGTCAATTTTATGATTATCTAATGGCTGAAACTGAAAGCAAATTGAGCAACTGATGCTGAATTGGCATGCCAATTTAATCAATAATAAAAAATGTAATAAGCTGATTAGTGAGGTGTCAAAACTCTTTTATATGATCAGATTCAGTAAATACATTGACTTCTGGGTTTGGCAAAGGAACTGGTGCTCTTTCAAGCACTAAAGAACAGATTCAGTGTTACATCAAAGATTTCAGGCCAAACAAATGATGACTAATTGCTTCAGGAAAAGAACCTGTAAGCAAAAAATAAGAATTCAAGAGAAGGGTATACGCACTAATGCTAGGTCCCAAATATCACATAGCAGAACTGGCAGAAGTCATCCACAAAACAAGTTATGACCTAAATATAGATCTTTGGCAGTATTTGTATATTCAGCAATAAGCGTTATTACTGTTTCCTTTATCACTGGTCAATGCTGACAATGTGTCTTCTCATAATAAGGGGGCAAGAAAGTAGAAATTAAGTACTATGAGAAAGATGAAAATAAGATTGAACCCCCAATCTTTCTGAGTTCAAATTCATCTTTTCCTTAACCTACCTTCAAAATCCCACACCTACTCCTAGACCCAGAAATATTTGATCTTTTGCGTATTCCACTCATCTTCCCTTTCTCCTTCAACCCTTAGGTTTCCTATTTCTTGCTATCATTCACAATTTTCATTATGAGCCACATCACCAGAAAAAAAGTAAGACAAAGTGCAAGTTTCACAAGTATTGTAATTCAGCACAAACTGCAAATTAATAGTGTCATTTGGAACAATGTTGCTTCTGTTGTACAACAAATCTAACCAATGTTTCTGTAAGTCAGAATCTATCTTTTTGCTAAAACAACATGAACAAATAAAAACTGGTAATCTCACCTGATGCTTCATATAATGATGCATATAGGGTGTTGCAATTTTAATAACTTTGAGGCAAAATGGACATAGTAAGTTCTTAGTGTTTTCATGGGATGCTCTAAAATGAGTTTCTACATCAGAAAATGATGATGATCTATAATTGCAAACCTACAAATAAAAAGAATGTTTAGTTTAATTCAAAAATGTATGATATGCAATTACAAAGTAACAATAAGTTATTTATTTAGAATACTATGTACTACTAATACAGCTCTGATGCCTACAAAATCAAGAATCTCTTTAATGAAAGCACTAGAAGATAATTCTTGAGACAGAAAAGTTATCTTTCAAAGCTTAGAAATACTTCCCAAAATATAACTAGATTCCTTTCTTTTTATTAGATCTTCTTATCTATCACCTCCTATCCTGACTTGAATTTTCAAGCTCTGACACCTCTTGTCCTATAAAGTTTTTCCTGCTGCATAAAACAGCATCCTCCTTTACATTATAAATGGTCTCCAGGCTACTGCAATGACAATTTATTTTTACTTTGCTTTCCTATTCCTTCAAATTATGGAAAAATACTAGTCCCAAAGCATTTGTTAGGACCCTCTGTATCTAAAACCATTTCATATTTCCCTTGTATACCTATATTCTTCCCCATATGGTAAGATAAATCCATACACATATTTGTCTTTTTCCCATAGGGCTTCTCTTTGTCCAGTCTGGGAGTAGGTAAACAATGGCTTGTGCACCAATTCCAACTCTCTACCGACTCCACATACTATGCATGAATTATGTCACAGGATTTTCTACTAATAAATTATTTACAGGAGGAATTTTAATTCTACTAACCACTTTTATCTAAATGGTTAGAAAAATAAAAAATCTATTTCATTGCACACAAAAATTATATGAAATTCAAATTTCAGTGTCCATAAATAAGGCTTTATTGAAACACAGTCACATTCATTAATTTATTTATTGTCTACAGCTGCCTTTGTGCTTTCATGACAGAGTTGATTCGTTGCAACAGAGAATAAACGACCCTTAAAGCCTGAACATTTACTATCTGGCCCTTTACAGGAAAAAAAACAAAACAAAAAAACTTGCTGATTCTTGGCCTAATAGGTTTAAATCTTGTAACCAAAATGATAGAAAAACAGACCAAAAAAACATTTAAGTACACAATAAAATATGTGTATACCTGGCAAATATATGGCATCTCACCGGGTTTATGATTGTCCTTCATATGTTGTAAAAGAATATGCTCTGTTTCAAATGATAATTCACAGATTTTGCAAATGGCTAAAAGTATGAGGGAGAAAGATATCACATCATTTTAAGACACACACACACACGCACATTGAATAATCATGTTGTACACCTGAAACTAATTTGTTATATGTTAATTATACTTCAATTCTTTTAATTAAAAAAATTTTTAAATAAAGTATCCTCTTGAGGTAAACAAAGTTACATATATTTATAAAATTCATTTTAATCCATCTATAAACAAGACCAATAATAACAGTAGAATTGGTGGTGATGGCGGACAGTTATACAGTTAACTATGTTCTAAGCAATTTACTTACATTACCTCAATTCCCACAACAACATTAAGAAGCATATATCTCCATTATTCAAATATTAAGAGTAAGTAACTTACTAGAAAATTCATGGGGGGTGTGTGTACTTTCAATGTGACACTGCAGTTGAAATGGTGTGGGAAACTGACGGTAGCAGTGCTGGCAGGTGGTGTGGTTTTCCCAGCTTTCACTGCTCTGCTTCTCAAGTTCCAAATGGTGTTTCATGTGGTTCATAAACCTATAGTCAACAGGTGCAAAGTTCAGATTTAAAAGCAAAATAAATATCTGAATTTAGAATATAGATATATTATTCAAAATAAAATCTCAAAAGCCTTATATTCCTCTAGAAAATTGTGCAGTTTAAATAGTCATTTTCTTTAAGTGGCTAAGTAAAGAACCATTTCTTCATTTAAAAGAAAATCATTAATGTAATTAATATGAAATATCACTAATTTGCTCTAACCTAGTAATTTCAAATTATTAAAATGTTTTCTGAAGGTAAAACAGCAGGCTTCTTTTCCATACATGAAATACTATTTACATTTTTAAATAAAATATTAAAAGGAAGGAAACCCTACCACCAAAACCAGCTACAGAGTCATAAGAATAATCTTCTAAGACTGGGAAGATATATTATAGATTCCAGCTGCTGAAAAACAAATTACTAGTATTTTTTACTTGTATCTTGGTTCCTAAATGCACGTAATAGTAATTTTAATGCCTACAATTACAAGAACCTTTTTGTTTTATAATGATACTGGTTTACTGTTAGCACAGACTGTTCATTTTAACTTGCAGACTATGCCCTTTGTAGGCAACGTCCATTTTTCAGTTTTACATTCTGCTATTTCAGCTTCTCTAAAAGGCTTCATGTGAGCAGGAACTATGACCTTCAACAGCAAAGAGTGCAATATAAATGCGGATACCTATTAAAAAGAGCTTACTTAAACTTTTTGCTGTGTTTGAAAGCATTCAACCAAAGTAACAGTTTTCAGCTGGGGCAACTCTTAAAAATTATTCACTTTGAGTCCCTAAAGGACATAATCTTAAAACAAAGTGATAATGTCATCAATCTGGGTAGCAATCATCATGAAGGTCATAACATTTATCTCTTTTTCAAGCCTCCACAACACTACTTCTCTCAGAATAGGTTACGAACACTTTGGAATACCTTTTTGTCTTCCTTTGGTTTTAATAATAGCTCTAAAAAAAACTATAGAAAATCCTAGTCTTGGCTAAATATTTACATATAGAGAAAAGGTCAAGAACCATTAAAATTTCAGCTAACAACTTTAATCAATTAAAGTATTATCTATATAAAATAATCTCTTAACTAACAAGCTTCTCTCAATTATTGTATGAGCTCCCATCAGGTGCTCATACTACTTAAAACAAAAGATGAAAATGAGGAAACAAACAAACAAAAAAGCAAACTTCTTATAAGGATGTTCACAGAATAAAATCAACTTAAGTGTTTTTTACGACATTCAATGTAAGAAAAAAAACCATACCACAGTATGTTCTTGGGCAGAGAGTAGAAACCTACACCTATCAGCTTTTTACCATTCTCTACAAACATCAGTTTGCTTTCCACTTTTTACTGTTAAGAGAAAATATTATTTAACATATAAACTTGTGATTATCACGTGTTTCATTAGCTTACATTTACTAAACAATCAATATTTCAAAAAATGTTCAATTCCTGGATGTCATAAAATTTCACTGTTTTAAATGTCTATGTATTCTGATATTCTAGAAATATGTAACTAGTCCTCTGAAATAACAAAAAAATAAATGTTTTATTTTCATATGTTTAATATTAAATGGGCTAATCTTCAAGGAAAAACTAAATGTTGCTGAAATAATTTTAAGATTCAGGTATACATAACATTTAGGTATAACAAGAAACTAAGTCAGTGACCATATTTTCATGCAATTTACCATATTTACTAACATAATTTTTCTGGTGTATTTTACTATTAAAATGGTAAGACTATGAACATATGTTACAGAGTTCTACTGTAATATTGTTTCAGTGTTATATCACAAAGTACAATCTCTGTTACTAGGATAATTATCTACTGATGGCTGTTAAAGTTTGATAAAAGTAGATAAATGTGAAAACTCACAAAAGAATTTTGAAAACTAGAACACTACCATAAATAATATATAGAAGTATAGCACAGTATATTTCAGGATTTTTCTATGTTTCTTTCTGAACCCAAGAGGAACTCACAGGAAAATAAAATAAATACTGGGTCCAGAAGTAACCAACTGATACCTATGAATGCAAATAAGAGTTATCAAGGGTAAACCTAAAAAGGCATACATGTGCGCACACACACCCCCCTCACTTAATGGAAGTACACTAATGTTTACAACTTACTTTGAAATGTACACACAAAAAATTAGTTTGAAGGAATGGTGAATAGATTATTTGATAAAGAGAAGTACAGTTAAATGTTAATGGTAGAATTAAGGTGATAAGCATACAGGTGGCCACTGTAATTTTTTTAAAACGTTGCTTAATGTTTAAAAATATTTTGTAATAAAATTGTGGGAAACACCTTACCTAATATACATGCAAAGCTATATAACCAATGAAAAATATCAATCAATATGTCTTGTTACTCTGTTCTTGTTACTAACTCATTTATAAGATAATAGCTACTAATGTAGTTTGCCATGTAACTCAAAGATTACAAAGTATAAGTTTCTAAAATTTAAAGCACACATGCATAAAATCTTCAAAATTCGACTGGAAGTTAAATATCTAATTTCTAAAGCAGTTAAAGTTTAAAATAAAGCAGATTCTTCCTAGAACTGGTACTTCTTTACAGAAGACCACTTTTTCTGCAAGGTAAATGTCCTAAAAATTATAAATATCAATTGAAAATTTTGACCATTAAATAAGATTAGTATGCAGGATGTCAAACTGGACAAAATATAAAGTGGTTCTTGTAAAAATAATAAATAAAATTCAAAAGCAGCTAAAAATAAAAATTATCTCATAAAAATTCCTAGATCACAGATAACATAGGGAAAAAAAGTTATTTTGCTTTGAAATAATGTTCATCCTTTCTTAGGTTATCTTAAAGAAATACAAGTAGATCCAGGAGTCAACTCTAAAATACCAGAAAGGACAAAAGCTTTTCAACAAGAGAATCTGCCTTTGTTCTTAGTAGAAAGTGTTAAAGAAAAATGCAAGATAAAGACACAACATTTGTATCTGCAACATTTCAATTTTCAAACAGAAATAAAAATAAGTATTTACATACCTAATATTATTTTTAAGAATTTTCAAGCAGCTGAAGCATTTAAAGGTTGTGTGAGTCTTCTGTTCTTCCTGGATATCTCCTTCATGTTTTCCATAATAAAAGTCATTAACTAACATGATCAATTTTCCTTTCTCTGAATCAATAGTCTTGTTTTCATTTGCTGTACTTGAAAATTCTGTTTTAGCCAGTCCCAAAAAGTTATTTATCATGTCTGGACAACAGTACTGAAAGAGAAAAAAATAGAAGCCTTATTTATCCTTTAAAAAACAGATACAAAAAGAAAAAAAAAAAGATTCTGTGTTTACATCTAAAGCCAGACCATGTAAAACTACGCTTGGTAATATCTTTGGAAAAATATTCACCAAAAGTTTGTGGTGCATATACATAGTCTAAAAATCTCAAACAATAAACATCTATTATCTTAATAAACAAAAAGAGAAAAACCTTAAAATCAGGACTTGGCTTATTGTAGTAAAAGTTTTTGCCTTGCAATTTACCTTTTCAGATGTACTTAATAATAATTTAAATACTTAAATTAACTAACCTAAATCAAAAATCACTTACTTCATATCCATGTCAAGATAAGAGTATAGAAAGGAAATGTAATTTTATGTGCTACAATATATATGTTATCTGGCCATGAGGAAGGCATAGGTAGACATGCTGCATCTGCCTCACAACTAAGAGGGAATTTACAACTACCTCAAAACTAAAAACAACAACAACCGGAAGTTCCAGAACACTGAACTACTTGAAGTTAAACAGAAAAAGAAATGAAGAAATAGCCAGACAAGTAGAAGGGGCAGAACTGGGGTGAAGAGGGCATAGTGTGGCGGCGGTACTAGGGCTTTAGCCATGGTGGAAGGTGCAGTCATACATTTTAAAAGTAGAGAGAGAAGCCTGGGAAGTGATTCCAGATCCAGACCAGACCAAAGAGCACATGGTTCCAGCACCAGGGAAAATAGAGCCACATTACTTCTGACTGTGCAAACCAGTGGGGGTTGGGGCGGAGGAAGAAACTGCCAGTCTCTCAACAGTCACCTTGTTTAGTACAGGAAATGGGAGAAGTGCCTGGAAAAGGGGCAAATACTAGACAAGCGGCATTTTCCCCTCTCAAACCCCTCCCACACATACAGTGCCACAACGTTGGGAAACTGGTCATTCTGCACTAATAAGTACCTAAGGCTCTGCCCCTATAAACATAACAAACACTAAAGCTGTACCCAAGACAGAGGCAAACACAGAAAGCTGTCAAGTTGAGGAGACAGAGAAGTATGGCCCAAAAAGGGAGGCAGATCAAGGTTCCAGTAGGAGAACTGAGTGACGGGGAGATAGCAAACCTCACAGATGTAGAGTTCAAAACACTGGTGATAGAGATGCTCAGAGACATGACAGACAAGATTAAGTATGATAAATGCATAGGGAAAAAATGAAGGCTATGCTAAGTGAAACAAAGCAACACCCACACAAAACCAATAGTGAAGGGAAGGAAACCAGGATTCAAATCAACAAATTGGAACATAAGGAAGAAATAAAAGGTCAACCAGTACAGATGGAGTAAACAAGAATTGAAGAAAGTGAGGAGAGGCTTAGGACCTCTGGGACAACTTCAAACATGCCAACATCTGAATCACAGGGGTGCCATAAGGAGAAAAGGGAGAGCAAAAAATGGAAAACTTATGTGAAAAAATAATGAAGGAAAACTTTTTTTTAAAGTTTATTTTATTGATTATATTGTTACAACAGTTCCAATTTTCTCCCCTTTGCTACCCTCCACTCAGTACCCCCCCTCCCCCAGCAATCCCCCCCGCCATGTCCATGCTCATGGGTCGTACATACAAGCTCTCCCACTTCACCCTTTCACCCTTTTTTAATTTGGTTAAAGAAAGACATAAAAGTCCAGGAAACAAAGAGAATCCCAAACAAGCTAGACCCAAAGAGGACCACACCAAGACACATCGTAATTAAAATGCCAAAGGTTCAAGATAAAGAGAAAATCTTAAAAAGCAGTTGATTTCTCAAACGAAACTTTGCAGGCAAGAAGGGGCTGGCAAGAAGTATTCAAAGTGATGAAAAGCAAAAATCTACAACCAAGATTACTCTGTCCAGCAAAGCTATCATTCAGAATGGAAGGGCAGATAAAGTGCTTCCCAGACAAGGTAAAGCTAAAGGAGTACAATCATCACTAAGCCATTATTATATGAAATGTGAAAGGGACTTATTTAGGAAAAAAGAAGATCAAAACTATGAACATGAAGATGATACCAAACTCACAACTATCAACAACAGAATCTAAAAAATAAAAACAAAAGCAAACTTAGCAGACGACCAGAGTAGGAACAGAATCATAGGTACATGTGGAGGGGTGTCAGCTGGTAGGGGAAAGGGGGTAATGGGGGGAAATGGTGCAGGGAATAAGAAGCATAGTTGGTGTGTGCAGAATAGACACAGGGATGTTAAGAATAGTACAGGAAAGGGTAAAGCCAAAAAGAGCATATATGCATGACCCATGGACATGAACTAAGGGGGGTAGGATTGCTGGAAGTAGGGGGGATGCTGGGTGGAGGGGAGCAAAGGGAAAAGAAATCGGGACAACTGTAACAGCATAATCAATAAAATATACTAAAAAATATGTGTGTGTGTTATTTATCAAGTAACAGTATATTGTGTAACTGGTTGGAACTGGACATTGAGCACAGTTAACCTGCCATTCCCCAGACTCAAGGTGCTATAAAACATATGAGGAAAAAAGAAAGAAGCATCAATTATGTCTTGAAAACTTCAACAGTTACATTTTGATATATGATTATATATTTGAAGCAAAAATTTAGTTCCTTACGAATAAAATCAAGATATTATATAAACTGGTTTTAATGCAGAACATTTCCATACATGAGCTTTTTGCCCCAACAGATGTAACGAGTTAATTTATTTACATAATTTTTAGTTGTAATATTTCTTTACAGCAGTTTTCTCAGAGAGCAATCCAAAGAAGACCTGCATTAGGAAAATCTAGAAGTGCTTGTCAAAATGCTAATTAATTCCTGGCCCACTTCTTACCAATAAACCTCAATATCAAGATGTAGGCCCCAGTTAAACATCGTCTCTCGAGACGGACGGCTGCCGACGACGAGTAACATTAGAAAGTTTGAAAACCTAAAAGCAACTGTATTCCATTTCTAAGATAACAACATCCACTTCCTCTCCTGTCACAGTGAAATGTTAGATTATTGATGAAACTTTCTGTGTCACTTGGGAATCTGGGCCTTTGATCCACAACAGACCTGTAACAGTTCCTTAATTGCACTTATTTTGTCCACTTGTCAGTTTTGAAACCTATGAAGGAAAAAAAAAAAAACCCCAAGCCCCCACAAAACCTAAAATAGATCAAAAAGAGAGGGAAAAATATTGAATAGAATGGACCCACAAAAATGGACAAAACTTCTGTTTAAGGCTGCACCCATAAACTAAATCAGGACTAATACATTAACTCTCTAATACAATATGATCCTCTATAGTCTACTCTAGTTAGAATAAATACAATTGAAATGAAACCACAACAAAAAGAGGAAAGTGAGAAATGTTTTTCTATACATGTTTCTTGATTCTTCTTGAGACACATAATATTTAAGAGCTCAAACTTTAAGAAAGTCAGACTATTTCTAAGGACCTCCGCCAGGATGTTTTTCTTAAAAATGCGGTTTTTTACTTTAAGAAGAAATGGAAAAAAAGATGGTTCACAGTAAATCTACCAGCACTATTTGAAAAACAATTCAAAATATCTGTCTTACTACAAATAATGTTATCAGTAGCATCAGTTTGATAGACAAACTCCTCACCTTATTTACAGCTTTATTAGAGATGACCTCAGAAACAGTGGAAAAAAATTATAATACACAAAAATTATGTAATACAGGATAGTCTCCCTAATTAGAAACGTGGATAATCTTATATACTCAAAAATAATCTGGCATTCGGGCTGTAGAAGTTACTGTGTTTCATATTTGAGACTTGATTCTTTTCTGAAATCTAAAAAATAATCTGCAATAGAGTGTGCTGCATAGTTTATAATCTTTAAAAATGTCTAATTTGGTACATCTATAAAAGCTAGTTACCCTAAATGCTCATAGATTATGATATGTAAAATAGATGATCAACTGCTTGCTGTTATTCTATTTCCTTTTTTTAACAGAAAAGAATCAGATTTTTAAAATAAAAATACATTCACAGTATCTTTTAAATAGGTTTCATATACCTTTAAAATAGCTGAATGATAAACCACTGACAACTAAGAATAGACAAGGTGAACTGAAATAGGTTAAAGGATGTAATAACTGAAAGGACAGAAAAATATCCTAAAGAAAATATTCAAAAGACAAGAAAACAACTTAAGAAATGAGCATGGGGCTTAGTTAGGCTTAAGGTTTTGTAAGAGGACAGGGTAAGTTATAGGTGGTATGGCTGAGCTACAGTTCAAGATCAACTGGTCATCTTTTATTCAGCTTTAGCCCTTCACTGTTACCCCCATTTTATCTGGGTCATTACATACTGCAATATTAAATACTTTATTGCCATATACTGTAATTTGACAAGCAGCAGACACTATCTAAACACCATCCATATTTTCATTTCTCCCAGTACATAGACTATGTTCTGTTGCTTTGTTAGTACCTAAAAATTTAGATAGGATTTTCAGAGCAAAGAAGGTGGGTACCGTTTTAAATAGTAACATAGAACTTCCCAGGTGGTCATCCTACATAAGTCAACACTTCCCCTTCTCCTGCTGGGATTTACCCAAAGCCACAACAACCAAATTCTAAAAATTTTCTCTTCACTGAAACTAAGCACCAGATAAAATCCAGATTCCACAACATGTGAAAGAAAAAGTTAAAGTAGCCAAGTTCAAACAGAAGATATGCATTTGGAAGTAGATGAGAGCAGTCAAAAGGATCCAACGGTAACAGATCTTAGAAAGTGTCAGCAAAAAATATACATTCTAAAGGTGAAAGACACATACTTAAGTACAAAGCTATATAAGGGGGAACCCCCCCAAAACGTGGAATTATCTTCTGGAGGGTGGGCCCCTTGTAGTACAATCTCCCCCCACTAGGTGAGTATTCTAGGAACCTATCTGTATCAGTGTACAGGCGCTGTTGTGAGAGGCTGCATTTGGCTTCAGTGAATATTCTTTTCAAGACTCTTTTCAACAAGTTTGCCGATTTCATGATGGGTGATTTACAATGTGTGACAGTAAAATTTTGTTTCTTGTTGGGGAAGAATGTGGTGGAAATGGCTGTTATGCTACAGACAGCTTACAAAGAAGCTGCTCTGAGTAAAACGCAAGTTTACGAATGGTTTTCCCATTTTAAATGCAGCAAAATGTCAATTGCAAATCAATCTCATTCTGTGCGTCCTTTGACCAACCAAACTAAAGAAAATGTGTAAGAATTACTCAAGTCATCTTGAAAGACCACTGTTGGACTATAGTAGTCCCTCACTATATTGCGATTCACTTATTGCGGCCTCACTGTATTGCGGGATTTTTCGCTATATCACAGGATTTTGCGGTACTGTATACTTATGTTGTTAAAGTTACGTAGCTTTAAGAGTTCAAAATAAATGTAAGGTTCCTACTTCACAGGGGGTTCTGGAACGTAATACCTGCGATAAGTGAGAGAATACTGATGAACTTGAGGAGTTGACTGGGGCATCATGGAGTCTTGTCAGAAAATTTTATCTGAAGACTTGGGCATGAAAAGAGTTTCAGCAAAATTTATGCCTCACACAATTGCTCAAGTCTGAACACAGAGACAATTGCTTGAATATGTACCATGCTTTGAAGAAGCAGTGGAAGGCTGGCCCTGATTTTTTTCTCCAAAGTTATATGCGGGATACGACCCCAAAACAAAACAGCATTCTAGCCAACGGAAAACTGCTACTTCCCCACAACCCAAAAAAGCATGACAAGTGAAGTCAATCGTGAAAAGAGTGATCTGTTTCTTTAATGTGAGAGGGATTGTACCCTTGGAATTTGTTCCTTGAGATGAAATGGTCAACCAAAGTTTTTATCTGGAAGTTTTGAAGAGGTTGCATCATAATTTGTGGAAGAAAGATCCTGAGTTGTGGCAAATGAGTGACTGGTTCTTCCTGTGGGCAGGTGACAACAGACCTGCCCACACTGCACTGAGTGTTCAGCAGTTTTTGACCAAAAACCACATGACTCCCATGCCTATTCATCCGATCTTGCCCCAGCCACTTTTTTTTGTTTTCCCAGATGAAAACAGTCCTCAAATGTAAACATTCTTCAGATGTGGTAGAGGCAAAACAAAAATACAAGCACTAAAAGGCATCAAAATCGGCAAGTTCAAAAACTGTTTTAAGCAGTAGAAAAAAAAAGTCTCGATACATGTATTGCATCAAATGGAGAGTAGTTTGAGGGTGACCAAAATTTAAACATGTAAGAATGAATACACAATTTTTTATAAATAAAGTCCAGGGATTTTTGGGTCCCCCCTCTACACTGTCCCCCACCCCACCCCCCCAACCTTTTACCCCTTTCCTGACATTTATACTGGGCATGGAAGGAGAATAGAGGCTTTTTAATTTTTTTTAAATCCTCACCCAAGGACTTTTTTTCATTGCTTTTCTAGAGAGAGAGAGGAAGAGAGAGAGAAACATCGATGTGAAGAAGAAACACCAATCGGTCTCCTCCCACAAGTGCCAGGACTGGGTATCAAACCCACAAGCTTTTGCTCACCAGACAACGCTCCAACCAGCTGAGCCACATGAGCCAGAGATGTAGGCATTCTTTACACAGACAGAACGGAATACTATAATATCTACTAAAATATTTTAAGTGAAATATTAACTAAACATCTTATTTCATTTGTACCTTGAAAATGTCTTAAAATCTAATTAAGATCTTCCTGTACCAATAATAAGCTTTAATTATTTTGTAACAATTACACAAACTATACTCTGGACTGAGTTAAAACATTATTTATATGAAATGCTCTGCCATTTGGAGTTATGTTTGAGTGTTGAAAATTAAAACATAGAACTCTGATTTTCACTGTGTATTGTGACATATACATGTTATCATAGACACAAAAATAAAATAACTGAAGAAACTGTTAAGTTATGTAAAACATTAAACACATAATAAAATGCCTGTTTTTTAAAAAGTTTGAAGCATGGCATAATCTAGTAAATAAACTAATCTCACTAATGCATTATTTTCATTTAAAATTAGAATAAACCTACATCATTATATGAACTTAATGTTTTAAATTTAATGATTCAGAAGGAATTTTAAAATCTGATATGAAGATAATCATTATGAATATAAATTTTTACCTGTTATATGGAAATATCGACATGAGATTCCTTAACTAAATATCTGAACCATTATTTACTAAACATCAATCATTTTTATGGATTTGCAAACTTTTTTTAAAACAAACTTTCAACAAGTTTTACCTTCATGTGATTTTTCAACGGTTCCAAAAGATTGAAATGAATATTGCATTTTGGACAAGCTCTTGGAAAAGGTGTTCCATTTTTAGACTGATTTGATGAGGTATTTGTGCCTAAAATAAATTCAAAACATTATTCAAAATTCATCACTTTTTGAATCTTAAATAACCACTAACCAGTTTGTAAATCTACTACAATTTCTAAATTGTATCTATTTATTTCTTTTTTATATGCCACATTTCATATTTACCTTTTGATGACATAGCCTGGGGAGATGTCACTGAAAGAGATTTAGATGAATTAGATGAAGGAAATGCAGCTGAGGAATTTGTCCCAGAAACATCATCACTCGGCTTAGGCTTTTTTGGATTAACACTGTTTAGTTCAGAAGTAGAAGGACGTTTTGATAAAAATGAACTTTCATTCACACCTATAATAATTAAAACAGTAGGAAAAATATTTTTAAACACTTTAGAATATTTAAAACTAAGCAAAAATAATTTGGAGCTAAATTAAAGGTATTATAATTGAATTATAATACAAATGACAATAAATTATAAAAATTGATGTGATCAAGTAATATAGAAAAATTGTGCAAACATCTACAATGGATGACATATATGCAAATAATTCATAAAATAATTTTCTATGCAAGAAAATGCTAAATATGGCTTCAGATAAATATACAAACAGCTGTGCTGAAAGAAGCCAGACTAAAATATCCCAAGCAAATAATAATAATAATAATAATAAAGTACAGAGAATATTCCAAACTAAGTTCCTACAAATAAATTATCTTTAGATAGTTAAAAGTGATTTGAAGTTTGTTAAAAAAATTTTTTTTCTAAGAATTTAGAGACCTTTTAGAAGCTTTTAATTTAACAACTTAAAATGTTCAATAGAAAGTTGGTTATTCCAATAACAAAGAAGTGGTCTGTTCATGGCTTTAGGTTGAATTATCCACTTATTCCCATATATAAAGTAAAAACAACTAATCGTTGCTTTTTTAAGAAAGAGGGGAAAGGAGAGAGAAAGAAAGGGAGAAAAACATTGAAGTGAGAGAGAAATATCTATGAGGGACTGAACTCACAACGTAGGCATGTGCCCAGACCGGGAATTGAACAGTAACCTTTCACATTTCAGAACAATGTTGCCCAACTGAGCCCCACTGATCAGGGCAAGAACAACTAATCTTTTTTTTTTCTTTGAGTATATTTTATTGATTATGCTGTAAACAGTTGTACCAATTCTTTCCCTTTGCCCCTTAGTTCATGTTCATGGGTCATGCATGGAAGTTTTTTGGCTTCACCCTTTCCTATACTATTCTTTACATCCCCTTGTCTATTTTGTTCCTACCAATTATGCTTCTTGATCCCTGTCTGTACCAATTCCCCCTTTATTCCCCTTTCCCCTCCCATCTGATAACCCTCCAAATGATCCTCATAACATATGATTCTGTTCCTGTTCTGGTTGTTTGCTTAGTTTGTCTTTGTTTTTATTTTTTTAGACTGAGTTATTGATAGTTGTGAGTTTGTTGTCATTTAAATATTCATAGTTTTGATCTTCTTTTTCTTAAATAAATCCCTTTAACATTTCATATAATAATGGCCTGGGGATGATGAACTCCTTTAGCTTTACCTTGTCTAAGAAGCTCTTTATCTGCCCTTCCATTCTAAATGATAGCTTTGCTGGATAGAGTAATCTTGGTTGTTGGTCCTTGCTTTTCACCACCTGGAATACTTCTTTCCTGAAGTTTCTAGAGAAATCACCTGATAGTCTTATGAGAACCCCTTTGTAGGCAACCCTCTGCTTTTCTCTTGCTGCTTTTAAGATTTTCTCGTTATCTTGAAACTTTGGCATTTTAATTATGATGTGTCTTGGTGTGGTCCTCTTTGTGTCCAACTGTTTGGGACTCTGTGCTTCCTGGACTTGTATGTCTATTTCCTTCGACAAATTAGGGAAGTTTTCTTTATTTTTTCAAATAAGTTTTGAATTTCTTGTTCTTTTTCTTCTCCTCCTTCTGGCACCCCTATGATTCGGATGTTTGTATGTTTAAAGTTGTCCCAGAGGTTCCTAATCCTCTCCTTGGTTTTTTCCATTCTTGTTTCTTCTTTATGTTCCAAGTGAATGTTTATTTTTTTCCTTTTGTTCCAAACCATTGATTTGAACCCCAGCTTCCTTCCCATCACTGTTGGTTCCCTGTATATTTTTCTCTGTTTCACTTTGTATAACCTTCATTTCTTCCTTTATCCTGTGGCTGTACTCAATCATTTCTCTGAGCATCCTAATCACCACTGTTTTGAACTCTGTATTTGACAGGTTGGCTAGCTTCATTTTGTTTAGTTCTTTCTCTGAGGTTTTGTTCTGTTCTTTCATTTGGGCCACATTTCTCGGCCTCCTCAACTTGGCAACCTCTCTGTGTTTATGTGTACTGGGTATAGCTGCTTTTACTGCATGTCTTTGTAGCACAGCCTAATGCAGTAAGCCTCCTGTAGGGCCCAGTGGCACAGCCTCCCCTATCCCCCAAACTGGATACTCAAGGTGCACGTTTCGTGTGAGCTGAGTATACCCTCCCCTTGTAGTTGAGCCTTGATTGCTGTTGGCAGATCAATGGGAGGGATTTACCCAGGCCAGTCAGCTGGAAGGACCAGCTATGATCACTGATCACAGACCTCTGCCCTCCATGGAGGATCAGCTGTGCAGGAGCAGGGTGGTGGTGCTCCAGTGTGGTCTGTAGCTGTCTACTGGGTGCCTTGGCCCTGGGTTTTCCCCAGTGTTGCAGGCCAAAGTCAGCCCCCACCTGTGTTTTGCCCCATGGCACCCTGCATAAGCAATAAAGCAATGTGAGATGGTTGCTACTTGTGCTGGGCTTGGAGATTCCCAGCAAAGCCGACCTGTGAATCTTAAGCTGGCTGCTGCTAGTGCTGGGCCTTGAGCTCACTGGGCCAGCTGTTGCTTGTTTTATAAGATTTAGAAAGTTGTGAAGCATGAACCAAGACCAGCCATTCATATGGAAATGCACCTTGGGTGGGCCTTTAACGTGTGTGAGGCGGATTCTCTGGGGAACTCCAAGGTGGGTCAAAGAGTGTTAGCCAGTTTGATGGAGTCTTAGATATGGCACCAGCTTGCAGGCTGTCTTGATGGATGTGTTATCTTTACTTCCGTAGTTGTCAGACTTCCATTCAACTCTAATTCTGACAGTTCTGGCTGATAGCTGTATATTTTAGTTGTGATTTTGATGTGGTTGTGCAAAGAGGCAAGCCATTCTGCCTTTGCCGCCATCTTGACCAGATCCCAGTGTGCCTGGCACAGGTGCTCTCCAAAAACAACTAATCTTGATGGAAGGAGTTAGGTTTTCAAATTATGTTCCCAGAGCCTCAAGGCCTCTCATAGGGACTATTGGGCATGTCTGACAGAGAAACTGCCTTTTATATTTTATTAAATTATCGGTAAAATTTTGTTTGTACAAGGATTTCATTCCTAAAAAGAGTTTTCAGTTTAAAAACCATCACCTTAAAGCTAAAAGATTTTATTCAGAGCATTAGCAATAAAAAGTGGGAATATTTAGGCCAGGCAAAATCCTTTCTGAAAATACCACAACTGTACTTGGCAATAAGAATTCTAAACCTGCACATCATTATTTTAATGCTCCCAACTATATTCTAAAAGTGGAATCAACAGTTAATATATTAGAAATATTCCAGATTTGCTCCAATAAGACTGTCAGCTGATTTCTCAACAGAAACTTCACAGGACAGAAGGGAATGGCAAGAAATACAATAAGTGATTGAAAAAAAGGACCTACAATCAGATTACTCTATCCAGCAAAACTATTTTAAAATGAAAGAACAGATAAAGAGCTTCCATGATGAAAACAGTAAATAAACTAAAGGAGTTCATCACCACCAAATCAGTATTATATGAAATGTTAAAAGGTCTTCTTAAGAAAAAGAAAATAACATCAAAAATATAAACAATAAAGTGGCAATATATACATATCTATCAACATTTGAATTTAAAATATAAAATAAATCAACAAGCAGAACAGAAACAGACTCACACAGAGAACATTTTGATGGTTGCCAGATGGGAAGGGTTTGAGGGGGATGGGTGAAAAAGGGGAAAGGATTAAGAAGTATGAAGTGGCTGTTACAGAATAGTCATGGGGTATAAAGTATAGCATAGGATATAGAGACAATATTCTACTAAGTTTGTATGGTGCAAGATTTATCGGGATGACCACTTAGTACGTTTTGGAACATCTAATCATTGGGGTGTACACCTGAAACTAATATAATAACCTGTGTGAACTATAATTAAAAAATAAAAATGATTTAAAAATGGAAAAAATATTACAGGTTTTTAAGTCAAGGTAAGTCAAATCCAGGCTCTGTCACTGACTACCTATGTATTCTTGGCTTATTTAATTAACTTCCTCTTTTGTTATTATACCTTGTTTTACAAAGTTATTTTAAGATCAAATAAGACTGTGTATTTAAAGCATCCAACACAACATGTGTCACATAGAAAGCATGCAATAAATGATAGCTATTATTATTACTAAAAATAGTATTTTATGTCTTAACTTATTTTAGAGGGGAAAAAGTATTCTAATAGATTCACCTGTCAGTTTTCTAATATGTGGAAACATGTCAGAACAATAAGCCACTATTACAGTAGTTGGTTCCTCTTTTTCATCCTTTGTAATGACATAAAAATCATTTTTTTCCCCAACTTCAAAGTACATGATTACTGATACGGCTATACTATAGGTACTTGGGAAAGATTTTGTGTAATCACAGTAACATTCTTTTTATTTATTTATTCATTTATCCGTCCTCATCTGAGGACCTTTTTTGAGAGAGAGAGAGAGAGAGAGACAGACAGACAGACAGACAGACAGACATCAATGTGAGAGGAACATCACTGGTTGCCTTCTCGTATGTGCCTCAAACAGGTACCAAGCCCACAATCTGGGTATGTGCCCTGACCAGGAATCGAACCCATGAACTTTCAATCCCTGGGACAAAACTGAGCCACACCATCCAGGGACACAGTAACATTCTTGTAAGATAATCAGGTTACTTGAAAAGCCAATGAGAGGTGGCATTCTGGACTAAGCATCTGCTATATAACAGGGCTGGACAATAGAAATAAACTGTATAGAAGCTAATTAATACTTCTTTTAGCAGAGTATTTAGGTTATCAGAGGACTTTTCTAACTTACCAAAATTATTTTCAGATTTTTCAGTCTATGTTTAGTGCAAATGATAACAATCTCAAAGTCAATTAGCCTACTTAACTAAAAGGAAGAAATACTCTATTATTAAATAAGATTTAAAATTACCCAAGAAAGGCATTCAAGATTAGCACCACTCCCCTTTACTATATAAAAACCTTAACAAGAAGACAAGGGTATCAAAACAGAAAGTCAATTCCATGTACATATTAATCAAGTTTTGATTTATAATTTTTTTTGAAAAAGTATTAAAACCAACCTGCTATACAAAGTGTTGTTCCACCCTGGTAATGTGATAATCCTGTATCCTGGGTCAAGTCAAACAGTAACTCTGTAGAATTAC